>NW_007727941.1:2565-2846 GCF_000696425.1 Galeopterus variegatus | reverse complement strand
ACAACACCACCTTTTCGACAGGAACACCATGGTCACATCCCCATGTCGTTGAATTCAATGCTGTACTGTCACAATTGTGACATCACCACACCTGTGACAGTATTGCTGATGTGGCCAGCATTACCATATGACCACTGGATTTGTGATATCATTACCATTGTGACCTCAGCCCATCGGTCACATCAATTCCACTCTGACATCATCACCACAGTGACAGCACAAACATTGTGACACACCACAAGAGTGCTATCCCTGCCATTGTGACATCATCACAAAAGTGA
>NW_007727941.1:0-329 GCF_000696425.1 Galeopterus variegatus | reverse complement strand
TTTTTCCACCATTGTTACCTCAACGTGATTCAGAATCACCAGAATTCTGATTTCACTGTGCAGTCATCACCACACTTGTGACGTCGACAACTCTGTGAATTCACCACCATTTTCTCATCACCACGATTGTGACCTCACTGCCATGGTTGCATCACCACCAGTGTGAAATCATCATCTTGCTGATATTACCACCATTTTGACATCATGGCCTTTTGTTAGGTCTTTTGAGTTGTCACATGATTGATATGGTGACCTCCCCAAAATAGTAACATCACTCCCATGGTGAAATCATCAGCCATCTGCCATCACCACACTGATGACGTCACATC
>NW_007727940.1:342530-347768 GCF_000696425.1 Galeopterus variegatus | reverse complement strand
GGAAGAGGGAGTTTATCTGGGGCCGACGCCCAGGGTGTGGCGGAGAGACGATCTGGGGGGGCTCCTCTTCCCTGCCCCCCCGACGCTGGCCAGGGGCTCCCCACGCTATCAGCCCCGTCTGAGATCCACGGGGAGAGTGGGATTGTAGGCTGGTCCACAGGCCCCGGGGTGCTCCGCGTCGAGGTAAGCAAATAGCACGTCTCAGTTAGGAGCCATGCCAAACAGAGATGGCTGGCCTGCCCTCACTATGCCGGCCTTCTCCGCCCCCACCCAAGAAAATGGAGGCAGCTTTGTTGTGGGCGCCTAGCCTGGGGTGGTGGGCGGGGGCCAGGCTGGCGGGGAGCAGTCGGGCTTCGCCCCACAAGTGGGGGGGGGCTGGGGGGGACTCACAGAGCTCGCAGAGTTGGGCCGGTCTGGCGCGCTTCACTCCGCCTCTGCGCAGTCAGGAGAATGCCAATTCAAATGAGAGATTTTTCACCTGGAACCATGGAGGCCAGAAGGAAGTGGCACAACATTTTTCAAGTACTTATTGCGTTGAAATAGAACTCTCCTTATCTGACTGTCTGCAGGGCATTTCTCCAATCCGTAGGTGTGGGTGCATTCAGCTTTAGTGTCTATGCCACAGTTTCGGACATTCAGGAATCCAGGAGTGCCTTAGCTCGGCAGTCTGGCTCAAGGTCATGAGGAGATTAAGCAGAGAACAATTAAAGAGAAATGATGTTCATCATAGAAGGATGAAGATGATGTATGTGGCCATTTTTAATAGACAGATTTTGCATGGGTGCCAAGTGAGAAGTAGGTCAGCTTCCTTGGTGACTTACGGAGGGAGGGACTCAGGGATATCACAGCCATAGTCAACAGCAGAATGTGGCCATTTTTAATAGACAGATTTTGCATGGGTGCCAAGTGAGAAGTAGGTCCGCTTCCTTGGTGACTTACGGAGGGAGGGACTCAGGGATATCACAGCCATAGTCAACAGCAGATGGGAAAAGAGAGCATGACTTAAAGGAGTAGACTCAAAGGGCTTGGTGAATTTTAAGTTTTTTTAATCTCTGCCTGATGATATAATCTTTTCAGGAAGAGAGCCATGAAAAATGTAGTAATTTTTAACAGGATGTGTTCTGACCCCGTGTGTTCTGTGCCAGGAGACCTTTGTCTTTCTGTCTTTACCTTGAGCCAAAGGATCCTTCGGGCTTCCATGTTTCACTTTTGAAACAAGCTTCTAAAGAGCCAGGACCTTCGTTTTCATCTGCAGAAAGTTTCATGGTACAGCCGGTGGGCTAGTCCCCTCTTTGCAGTCCATTGGGGTTATCATCCTTAAAAAGCTAGCCTTGTCTTGCCACTATCTTTCAAAAGCATTCAGTTCCCCATTGCTTACCATACAAATTATCAACCACTGTCTTGATATATTAGGCAATCCCCAGAGTGGCCCATCCACTTCCTCGTCCCCTCTCTCCCCACGCCCCACGTGTAGCCATGCTCACCGGGTTCCACCCCTTCCCAGGCTCATTCCTGGCACCATGCCTTTGCTCGCTCTGTTTTCCCAGCTGAGAATGCAGTTCTCAAGGCCCTTCCCCCTTCAAAGATCCACCCTTTCTTTCAGACACAGTCCAAGTGAAGACATCTGTTCCTTCCCGGGGCAGGATCACTCACTCTACCCTGGGCATTTACTACTCTGTGGAGTGACTTGCCAGTTTACAATTACGTGAGCGTCTCCCCTAGAATGTACGTTCCTTGAAGGCAGGCCATTTGGCAGGTATACGATTGGATTCAATAGCTGTTCAGTCAAAGGAAGAAACAGTGGAAAATCCAAAAATGGTTCCCTCTGTTGACAAAAAGAAATTTAACCTCCAAATGAATAAGCAACAATATGCATGGGAGGGGGGTGATGGTTTTGTTTTGTTTTGTTTTTTCATAAAAAGAATAATTTGGCTTGAAACATAGTGGTATAGAATGGTGGTGGGGGGGCAGATTTCTAGATGGAACCTTGTCTTGGTCTCAAATATTTGGTAATTGGAAAAGAAATTATAGAAAGCTTTTGCTTGCTGTCTATCTTGGATCCATAGGAAAGGCTCATCTGTAGAATGAGTAGATGGTCTAGTCCACTTTTATGCCTATGCCTTAAAGAATTCTCCAACAGAAAATGAGAAATAGCCCAATTCTGTTTCTCTGTAATGCCGCCGTTAGCTTCCAGGAACATTCATCATCCTTCCCTGCTCTCCATGCTGTAATTGCCCGTGAATCGTGAGTGGCGGCTAAGGGTTTCTTTTTCGTCTCTCCTCTCCACTGCCTACCGTTTGTTTTGCTGTCTTCAATGACTGCCTTGGAACAGTGCCTACCGCACCCCCACAGAATGTGCAGACAGAAGCCGTGAATTCCACGACCATTCAGTTCCTGTGGAACCCTCCACCTCAGCAGTTCATCAATGGCATCAACCAGGGATACAAGGTACGTGGCCTTGGTTTAGGGTCTCTGGGAGGCTGTCTTGGTCTGTAATGAACTTGTGATGCAGTGAGGAGACAGCCCCCTCCTATTTCATGAAGACCCCATTGCCTCAAGGTGCAGTGTCTTGACCTTGGTAGGATCACCATTTATCCAAAGTCTTATCATCAGCTGTACTGACTTAGAAACTCAAACTATTAGTTATCGAGAAGATAGTTCACACATAAGAGAGCAATTTCTTATGAGAAAAGCCATTCATTTACAAATGACCAGTGAGAGACCTATCTTTGTTGACTGGAATCAACATTTGTACAAATCACTTCTACCTGGAAGGGAGTTCTCTCAGAACACAGAGCAAAGAGCACCAGACGCACTTGAGGGATATTTCTATCAAGTTAGGATACTTATTCCTCCTCCCTTTCTACTTTAGGGAGAGTTCTGTTTAAAGAACTGAGACTGGTTGATTCAGGGTACCTACTCGAACTGAATTAGAGACACAGACAAATTCCCGCCTTCTAACTTCTATTGTCCTTACTTGCCAGAATATGTTGCTTTTGTAGATGTGCTTGGATGCAATTTCCAAAAGTAAAAAAGCTTATCTTACCTTTTAGATCAACTTCTCCAGTTAGATTTGGGAGCCTACCTTAATTTTACTTACGGCATGTTCACTAACCTTCTTTAATGGCAGGTAAACTCAGGGAAGATCTTTATAGAGAAGGGACTCCATCTAGTTTGCTTGAATATGTGGTAATCTCAGATTCAGAGAGTATTATTTCCTCAGGCACATGGTTCATTTTTTCCCCTCCACTTGACTTTACCTACTAAAACACTTGTTTGTCTGCTAGAAAGGCAGATGTAGCCAGAAATTTTCCCTGCCTTTTCTTTTTCCTCAGGTATCTAAAGTCAGAGGTTTTTTTGAAAGAAAATCATACTGATCAGCCAAGATGATTTTGCCTTCTTGACTCTCCTGTCAAGTCTTATTGGCTAGACCGTGCTGTTCATTTGATGGCTGAGCTGTCAGTTTGATGTACATAAGTACGCGTTGTGTCCTGCAGCATGTCAACTTTCAGAGCTAATTAATCCTAGAAATGTTTGGTGTCAATGTAATTGAAACTCACACACAAAGAAAATGTTGCCAAAACATTAAAACAACTATTCTGGGAATAGGTATATATAGTTTATTTCTTTAAATTTGTAACCAATCTCCTAAAATCCTTCTCAGGAAACCTAGTGTGTTATAAATCACAAATAATTAAGATTGCTCCTATTGAATCATGGGCTTCTTTCTGAGTCAGAGTAGGTGCCTATTGGGAAAAATATTTGTGTTTGTTTGATTATACTGATTCAATTAAATTAACAAATGTTTTCATCATTATTTTTTACTGTTAAAAAATATGTATGTTCTGTGACATGCGTAAGTGAAGAGAAGGTGAAAGTGTGAGGGAGTGTCCATTATTCCAATAAGAGTTAAAGTAGATATTCATTTATATATACATGTATAAATATATATATATGAATCTACATATTTGTATGCAGTAATCTGTGATATCTTTTAAATTCAAATTTTGAAGTGAGATTATAAGATGTAGGATTTATGGACTTTCTTAATTATGACTTTGCTTTCCTTAAAGACACGTTAATTGCAAAATAAAATTCTGATACAGATTTGAGAGTGAAGACATGCAATTAAAAAGGATTTCTTTTTCGACCTGTTTACCCAGCTTCTAGCATGGCCAGCAGATGTCTCTGAGGCTATCACTGTGGTCACCATTGCTCCAGATTTCCATGGAGTCCACCATGGGTATATAACCAACTTGAAGAAGTTTACTGCTTACTTCACATCAGTGCTGTGTTTCACCACTCCTGGGGATGGGCCTCCAAGCACTCCTCAGCTTGTGTGGACTCACGAGGATAGTGAGTATTCCTTTGCATGTGTCTCATCAACAGCCATAAGTCACCTGTCAAAGAGGAATGCACCACTGTTATTTCCAGAGCTGCGCTAGGGCAGAGATGGATCATGAGGAGCTGCCATATTCTCAGCGTGTTAACAATCTGCTTGCCACAGGGAGAGAAGTTATTGAAAGGTACTAACAATGCTTAGTGGAAGGTGACCCATGGGCTGTGGAAGAAAGCTATGGTTGGAGGAAGGAGCTTCAGGAATGAGAGATGGAGAGTCTAGTCCTGCTGAACTTGCTCTTCACCCAGATTAAGATTCCTATCCCTTCACCTCCTTCCATAATCCCCCGTAATGCCTCCCAGCGCATTCTTCCCCGGAGAGCAATATAGGCCATTTCTCCAGCACCCGAGAGTCCAAACTTTTCTTTTAAAGACTGCACCCCCCAGCTGACTTCAACCCTATCTTTAACCTTTCAATGAGATGTTCCACATTTATAGCAACATTCTATCCTAAATAGGATAAACAGGCTTCCCAACTATCAAAAATTGGTGGTTCAGTTAGAAATTTCTAAAAAGATGATACAACTTTCAGTTTCCTCTGATGAGGGGTACATAAAATGTATGACTAAAAAGCAAATGTCACAGCAAAATACACATATTTTTTTAAGCACTTGTTGAACATTCACCAAGATAGACCATATCCTGGGCCATCAAATAAACCTCAACAAATTTAAAAGAACTGAAATAATGCAAAGTGTGTTCTCTGACCCTAATGGAATTAAATTAGAAATCAACAGCAGAAAGACAATAGGAAAACATCCAAATACATGGAAATTAAATTTTTTTTGTTTTTTTTTTTTGTTTTTTTTGTCTTTTTCCGTGTCCGGCAACGGATCGCAA
>NW_007727940.1:333236-341597 GCF_000696425.1 Galeopterus variegatus | reverse complement strand
GAAATTAAATTTTAAGTAATCCATGGGTCAAAGAGGAAGTCTCAAAGGAAATTAAAATACATAAAACTAAATGAAAATGAAGTACAGCATATCAAAATATGTGCAATGCAGTCAAAGCAGGGTTGTCTGTTTCACCATGGTTGAGTTTTGGTAGTTTGTGGAATCCAAGGAATTGATCGTCTAAGAGTTCAGATTTGTGAGTCCTGCTGTTCAGATTGTGAGTGTAAAATTGTTTACAGTACTCCCTTATTATCTTTCTAATGGCCACAGGATCTTTAGTTATATGCCCTATTTCATTCTTGATATCAGTGATCTGTGTCTTCTTTTTTTTATTTTGTCATTCTTTCTAGAGGTTCATCAATTTTATTGATTTTTTTTTAAAAACACCTTATTTCATTGATTTTCTCTATTATTTTCAATTTCACTGATTTTTGTTCTTTATTATTATTTCTTTCTTTCTACTTGCTTTAGGTTTATTTTTCCCTCCTTTATCTAATTTTTTGAGGTAGGTACTTAGACTTGATTTGAAGCCTTTCTTCATTTCCAATGTAAGCATTTAGTGCTATGGTTAGTTACACATCCAGCAGGCCTTCTTTCCCAAAGCTCCAATGAAATAAGAACTTGTTGGGGAAGGGGGCAGTAAAGAGGAGACAGAATATAAATTTTAAGGCTAGACATTGGCAGCTGGTTCCAGCAGAGCAAGAGGACAGCATATTTGGGCAGGAATCCAGGAAGCAGAGATACTGAGAATATAAAAAGGAGGAAAAAGCTTTCTTTGCCACTCCATCGATCGAAAAAAGAACAAGTCAGTTCAAAAATCCGTCAGAATGTTTTTCTGGAAGCTCACAATTGGGGAAGGATGAGATGGTCTTGACAGCCATTGTATTTTACTGTCTTCCACACTAGAAAAGTGAAATTTGTCAGAGCATTTGAGCTTATCCATGAAAAGTCTTTTGAAAGTTTCACCCAGATGAGTGTATTTTTTGAGGCTGTTACTATTTTTAAAAAATTACAAGTTGTGTTAGAAGGCAGTGTCCAAGTATCAATTGAGTATTAGGTGTTAAATTCACCCTAAAAATCTGCCCTATGTGCAAGCAAGGCTGGCAGTAGCCAGAACAGGGACTTGCAGGAATGAGGCTTCTCTCCAGGAATCCCACAATCTGACTCTCTTGCAGGACAACCAACACCCTTGACTTCATGCTCTCCTATTTTAAGCTAAAAAAAAAAAAAAAAATTGCATTTTTTTTTAACTACTAAAAAGGATCTCAGTGTGGCATTATCCAGCAGGTTCACTAGGGGAGTCATATGGCACAGAATTTTCAATAGGAATCTGGTGGTGGTCCCTGCCTGGTATGGAGTATGTACTTAATTGATACATGTGGAAATGAATGGAGTTCTTGTCTCTTCTTCTCTTTCTTTTCCCCCTTTGTCTGCAATTCTGCCTTCAAACCGCCCTTTCTTCCTGTCCTTCCTTCCTGACTTTGTCCCTTACATTTTTCCTGAATTTGGGTATCGAGAGGAGTAGGCATGGGGGGGACATTGTCAGAGAGGCGGTAGGGCTCTGAACAGAGGAGGGGAAGCAGAGCAAATGTGAGCAAACCCGCTGTATTTGCTGGTGAAAGCTGTTTGTCAGGCACCACACAGCGCCTGCCTTAGCGAATGGTCGAGAACCGTTCTCTTCCCCTCACCCTTCCCCATGCCCCTCACAGCAGCTATGGCTGCAGAGAGACCATGGCAGGCTGGGGGCAAAGAGCAGATCAGGGAGGAAGCGGCATCTATGAGAACCTCCTCTTAGCACATTTGCCCCTCAGTCACCTCTAGATTGCACAGCTCCTCTTTTCCTTCCCAACCACCACAGGGTGGGCTGGCCTGCTGTAGCAGCAGTGAAGTGTTCTAAACCAAGGCAAGCTGGAGCACGAGGTAGGGCGTCAGAACCTCCCCTGGATGCCCCGGCTGTTCAACCTGCGGTTGACTTGTTCCCTGTCCTGCTGTCCCTGTGTAACAAGCAGGAGATCTGTCCACATGCTGGACCGAGCTCTGCGCTTTGTGGCCTTGTGTCCTCGAGCACATCGTTTCACTGACCTGGGACTGGGTCTTGGATTATTTAGCTCATGTTTTGACCTCATGGGTGGCAATAATCTAATCTTAGACATGACTTTATATTCTGATCATAGGATGCCGCTTTGTGGCCTTGTGTCCTCGAGCACATCGTTTCACTGACCTGGGACTGGGTCTTGGATTTTTTAGCTCATGTTTTGACCTCATGGGTGGCAATAATCTAATCTTAAACATGACTTTATATTCTGATCATAGGATGTTTCTGCTGATAACTAATCATAATAATAGCAGCTAATGTTCATGGGGCACTTTTATGGTGCCAGGGACATGCTAACACTTTCATGTTTTATTAAATTTTATTTCACAATTACCTTGCAGAATTATTTTTATTTTCCCCATTTCACAGATGAGCAAACTAAGGATTTGAGAGTTTAATTGCATAGCTCGTGAGCAGCGCAGTCAGGTCTTAAACCCAGCTCTGACTCTAGCATGTAACCATAACTCTGCTACTTTATCCTCCCATATTAGCAGGAGGGCCAGAGCGCAAAGAAACTCCAGGGGAAGGAACCCATTTTTGCTAGGACTTTCTCAAGCCACTGCCTGTCCCTCTGGAATCCCTCGGGAGGATGAGTGGGGGTTTGGAGCCTAGAATTCTGGATCAGGTGGGCAGGCTTTACTCTGTGGGCCAGGTGTGGGCTTGCCCTGCCATTGGGCTTAGGCTTCCTTCTCTGGCCTTCGCAAGGCTCCTTATGGCCCCCACATAAGACAGACACATGGCTGCAAGTGCCTGTTGAGGGATGCTCAGTGCAAATGATTGCTTTTCAGGATCCAGCCAGCCTGATTGTTCTAATTAGATTAGATTAAGGAGAAAGACAGAGAGTGAGTTGTGTATGAACCTCCTGCTGCCAGTTACTTCAATTCTCTGTGCGGCTGGGATGAAGCAGGTAAAATAATTTATGTGATGATAGCTAGGACACCTTTAACGTCTTGAGTTCCCTTGTCTTTTCTGCATTTCTACTGATGCTTCCTGCAGGTTTCTGCTGGCCCTGGCTCACCACTTCCCTTCCATATTTACAACCTTCCACATGAATCTGATCAAAAGAGAATAGGGTTATTGTGTTAACAGATGACTTTATTTTTAATTGGCAGAACCAGGAGCTGTGGGACATCTGAGTTTCACAGAGATTCTGGACACATCTCTCAAGGTCAGCTGGCAGGAGCCCCTGGAGAAAAATGGCATAATTACAGGTAAGTGTCCCTGTCTTCTGAAAAAGTAAAAAGTAAGTTTGCCCTAACAAAAAGAGGCAGATATATCTTCAAAAAAAACTGCTGACAGAGTGGACCTGTGCCTGTGGCCTTCTTGAGGATAACTGTAATGTCTTCCTGGCCATGTGGCAGGACTGTACCACTGAAAGCCAGCCTGCTTAGGGGGCATTTTGCTGCATAGGCACCAGCCTGAGAGTTTGGAGATTTATATTAATTATATTAATGAACCTTGAAAGTCCCTTTGATTAATGAGGATCAGTTGTTTGATGACATATTTGTTCACATGCATTTATCTCACTTCATTATTATCTTCACTTAAACATGGTAAGGTAAATATTGATATTATGTCCATTTTACAGATGAGGAAATTAAGGCTCAGAGAGGGTAGGTGATCTTTCCTTTATTCAGTAAATATGCATCGAATGCCTACTACATGCAGACACCGAAAATGCTGCCAATAGGGCAGTGACCACAGTCCTTACATGCTAGTGTCTTAGCTCTTGTCCCACAGCTGTGAGTGGCAAGGCCAGGACAAAATCTGGGTGTCCTGACTCATGCAGACACCGAAAATGCTGCCAATAGGGCAGTGACCACAGTCCTTACATGCTAGTGTCTTGGCTCTTGTCCCACAGCTGTGAGTGGCAAGGCCAGGACAAAATCTGGGTGTCCTGACTTCAAATCTCACATTCTGTCCTATCCCCACAGTGTCTTCTGGTGAGAAACCAAGGATTAGGCAGGTGGAGACAGAAACCCTGCCTCGGTGGAAGTTTTGTGTGTGGCTGCCCTTTAGCAGTGAAACTCCTCGCAGTTTAAAGTGTCTCTGGGGGAAAGAGCTCACCTATTCTAGGGATTTCAATGGCTTTTAAGAGGTTTCTGAAAAGTCTTTCAAATTAAAGCTTAATTTATGTCTTGGTCTGAAAAGAAAAATTCTTGGTTTGATAAAACCAGCATAGGTTTTAGCCTCAGATGAAGTTGGAAGTGGAAGCCTCTGTTCCACTATTTTAGTCACTGTGGGAGCCTCAACTTACCTCTCAGACCTTAGTTTTAACTGTGGGCATTGTAACCCCCTCATGGGGCTGTTGGGAGGATTAATTGAGCAAGTTGTATTAATTAATGAGGCTGGCCCACTACCAGGCCAGAGCGGCTTGGCCACCAACAGGAGTCTCTTTCCTTTTAGTAAACATTACATGAAATTTCAAGCAAGCCACTTCTTATTGCCTGGTCACCCATGGACTGGGCACACATGTCAGCACTCTTTAGGGACTTTACCTATGGCATCTCATGTTCTAGCAAGGGCTCCTACCTGGATAGTTTACAATTGGTTTCTGGCGGCCCCTGACTTCTGAAACCTTTACAAAAAAGTTTCTGGTGGCCCCTGACTTCTGGATGAGTTGTTTGTCCTTGCACTAGTGAGTCATTTTGGAGCTAGAGCTTTATTGTCACACATTTGGTGGTTATGTTCTCAGACTGCGCACAGTAGCCAGTGTAATTCCTTGAGTGCTTATAGTTCTGTGAAGCAAACTCATGCTCTCTGGATGTATCCAAGGAGCCGGTGCAGGGCATGTGCTGCATGGAGACCAAGAACGGATGGTTGGTCCTTGCTGCCTGGTTACAGTGTTGACGAGCTCCTCCCTCCCATCACCAGTGCCCTGGACAGTGGCAGCAAGGACGACCCTGGGAACTTTGCAAGCACCTTAGCTTTGCGGGATCCTGTGTCACTTTCTCAGCAACCGCTCGAGGTGTATCTTACAATCCCCATCTTTGCAATGATGATACTGAACTCAGGTGGTAATATCCCACCATCACACCACCCACAGGAGACCAAGCCAGCACAGGGACCGGGTGTCCACATTCTCTCCTCCACCTCATCAGTGTGGCAGATGGGGCATGAACTGGGCTCCTAACACCGCACCAGAGGATCCTCGCCTTCCCCCATCCACAGCTCTCTTAGTGTCTCAGCAGTTTCTCAAAGCACCCCAAGGCCAAAGAAATACCTAACAGTTCTGTTTATTAAGTAGTGAGGGCCAAACAACTTAAGTACTTATGTGCTAACAACTTAATAGCCATTTAAAAAATAATACATATTAATTGAAAGAAAACAATTTGCATTTCCTTCCTCAGTAGCCACTGTTAGTTCATAACAGGGTGTATCACCCACGGGGCACTGCCCGGCTTCTCAAACCTTGGAACTAGATTGGACCCTACCCCCTTCATTTCCTGGTCCATGCTGGTTTTCATGTGGTACTTATTTTCTTATCATAGCAAACACCAAAAACTCTGTTCTGAAAAGTTAGGATGCATCCAAAGGCATATGGTAGGCTCTCATCTTGAACCTGTGAACTCCGTCCCGCTAGATGCTCACATGGTGTCTGACAGGCATTGAGCATCCATGTGTTTCCCTGCAGTGCTCCTGGGAGGTCACTGCAGTGTCCTGGGCACCTCAGGGCTCAGTCTAGGAACTCTGTTTCTACACTGAACTCCTCCGTTCTCTCCCGTTATGCAGCAAACCTGGCACCAACCCCACAACTGTGAATCTGTGAAATGTTCTGTAATCATCTGTGTCAACTAGATCCCTAGATAGAATAGCGTACTTAGATCACATCACACAAGGGCACCGTTGAGCAGATACCACCTCTAGCCCTAACTTTTAAAGAGTAAATTTATGAATCTGGCTCTGCCTTCAAGAAGCTTATGTTTAGAAACACCCACTTTAAACAATGTAATAACTCCAGCACTAGGAAAACGTCACTATTGAAATTGGAATGAACCCCCCTGATCTGTTGTGCATTCTCAAGTCTTCTTAGTATAGGATTGCAAGTTCCAAATATGTAAAAAACAAACAACAAACAAAGCAAAAAACCTTCCATTGCCTGGAGTAGAAGGAATTAAAGAAAGGTAGGGGGTGAGGCAGAAGAGGAACGTTATAGATAGCAGGAACTTAGTTTAGTTTAATATGGCTTTAAACCATAAACGGAAGGATAAACAAACTGGGGGGGAGTGGAATACAAAAGCTTAGCAGGAGGCTACGATTTGGAAGAAAAAGACATTCCAGCTCACACCCCCAGGGACAAATTCCATGGACTGAATTAGAGCTATACTTACCATTGATTTTGGAACTGGGACTGCACGTGTGAGAGAAGTGGATAAATCGTATCTGCCCAGTTGGCTTTTGAGCTCCATAGCCTGTCGTGTGTTAGAAATCTGACTAAGACTCCTCCGTAGACAGCTTTGACACAGAAGGTCATCCCTTTTTACAGATATGAACATTTAGTCCCTGCCCTGCCCTTTCTGAACACACCACATACCCCATTCTTGTTATAAAGCTTAGAGAAAAATCCTTGGGCATAGTCATTTGAGTTGAGCCAACATTTCATGGCGAAGTGGTGGTTGCCAATATAGTATTTACAATTTATGATTATCTGTTTCACCAGCTAATAGGGCTTAATGAACTCATTTTTGTATTTTATTTAAACAAATATCTGTAGTTCCAAGCAACAGTCTATTGTTTATCGTAGAAATTGACCTTTGAAGCTCAGGCTTTTCAGAGTCGGATTCAGCCGGTGACTGCCTCCCACCGAGGCCTGATTGGAAGTGTCTCTGCTGCAGTGGGCAGCAAAGGTCTAGGTCAGAGCTCCAGGTAGACTCAGCTTTTTCCTCCTAGGGTGGCCACATTGTCCCCATCTCTCTGTGTCTGGTCTGTGCTTTTTCCATGCCTGCCCACACTATGAAACATACACTGTGTCACTAGAAACTGCAAGGGATGCTGCAGCCCTGTCTTTGAGAAATGCTATAGGAGAAGAGGTCCTACAAGAGGTGAGATGGGACCGTTATTGTTTCATCAGCCAGTGACACCTGCCCTCAGTGGAGCTCCCCCGGCACTCGATGCTCTGCCCTGACAGTTTTCACCCCCTAATACACATGGATTTCCAGTGAAACATGCCAGCAGCACCAGGAAGGTCTATTTTGTGCTGAGAGTAGAGTATTTTATCAAGTACAGCAAAAGAAAATCTGTGTTTGCAGACAAACCTGGCCTCCAAAAGCCAATTTCAGGAAAGGTTGACGTGGCACCGCCATCCTTTCGAAGACCTCCTGCTAATGCCATACGCTGATACTAGAGGCAGCTGCTGGGAGCACACGATAGCCTGAAAGCTTGGTCCTCTGCACTGTGCCATTTAACAGTCTAGAGGTCCTATCAGAAGCGATGCTTTATCAGTCTTGGTCCACAGTGAGCACCCCCGATGCCTTCATTTTAATTTGGGGCCTGGAATGAGAGGGAAGCATCGAACAGGGGTGGCAGCGTGCCCGCCTAAGTAAATTGCCCACTGCGCTCTCATTGTAAATTTCAGTACCTTCCACTCTCCCTCCGTAAACTCTGATTTATGAGGGCCAGGATGCAGACAGACAGTTGGTGATTGGATGTACTGCTCTCTTGTAGAGAATTTACTTCAGATCAACAGAAAATTATTTCTGAAGCTCCTCTGGTCGTTAGTCTCAGTTAGGCAGCCATTCAGAGCAGTTAGGATGCAAGCTGGAGGTGCCCTGGCTCCTGGCTCCGGGCACCTTTCTCATCTACCCTCTCTCCTCTTGCACGCTGCGGCCAGACGAAACGTTCGCTGGCCAGAGCTGCCAGAGTCTACCACGTACACCCCAAAAAAGCTGTGTGTGAATCAGAGGGCATCTTTGCCCACCACATGCTCACCACGCTGTCCATCTGTGCTCTTGCAGACATCACATGCCAACCCTCATCCCAGTTCCAGGCCAGCGCTTTCTCTCGGCTGGTGTTTTTCATGTGCCTTGCCTGAGCAGATGAGGCTCTTTAGTTGTCCATTTGGTTTTTGTTTGTATCCATAACAATTTGAGCATGCCATATTATCAATTTTGATACTGATAATTCCAGTAATGTGGCACTTACTAGAGATGCTGGCATTATTGGTGTTTCAGCTCCAGGTTGACGTGATGAACAAGATGCTGTGTTTTGGTAAATTTTGATGGAGAATAGTTTTTTGTTTTTTTTTTTTTTTTTGTGGCTGGCCCGGA
>NW_007727940.1:330124-332553 GCF_000696425.1 Galeopterus variegatus | reverse complement strand
TTTTTTTTTTTTTTGGTGGCTGGCCAGTACAGGGATCCGAACCATTGACCTTGGTGTTATCAGCACCAGGCTCTAACCAACTGAGCTAACTGGCCAGCCTGGAGAATAGTTTTTAAATAAATAAAATTGTCTGGCAGACAAGGTTGTAGTATTATACAAACCTTCCTCTTCTTATACATGCAGAGTAGCCCTGAATATGCAATTATTTAGAGATTTATCAGGCATGACCTACCAAGGTAAGGGATGGTTTTCAAGTTTACTTAAACACATCAAGAGAAGGTGGTGAAGAAGGAGGCTCTGTGGGAAGCAGGATATTGTAGCCTTAAGGAGGAGCCTGGGCTCTAGAGCAGGACAGTTCAGGTTTCCAGCAAGTTCATGAAGCTCTCTGGGCTTTGTTTTCCTCTTTTGTAAAATGGGGATAACAATGGGTCCAATTTCAAAGGTGTGTTGTGAGGGTTAAGTGAATCAATATGGGCGAAGTGCTTAGAACACTACCAGAATCATTGTAAATACCCTCTATGTGTATTTGATGTTGTTAGTACTCATGGTCCTGAAGGTTTTTGTGTTTCTGATTGTACACTTATTTCCAAAATTCTGAATTAGCCAAAAAGAAAGAACTGATGGAGAGCATTGTGACTTTATTGCTGGTCCATTGAGAATGAGCAGACCAGACATCGTGGTGGGCAGATGAGGAGGAGGGAGATTCTAGGGTCGAGAATTAGGGCTAGGAGTGGGGAGGAGGCAGCAGTGGGTGGTCAGCCTGGTGGTCAGGCTGCTCAAGACGGACTAGGGCTGGAGAGGCTGCACAGCGTAGGCAAACACAGAGAGGAGGACGGTCCAGTGAGCCACATGGGCCTGCGGCAGAGCCCAGAAGCCAGGAGAGCCGCCTCCACTCAGTGACTCAGCTCACTTAATCTGGGGGCTCTAATGTGCCCTTGAGGTACCGAGTGATCAGGCCACCCCTCTGGTTGCCTTTATTTCTTTCATGTTCCCTCTGTACCACCCCAGCAAGGAAGTCAGTCACCTGTGTCAGCATACAGACGTTGCCGGGCTGTATGAAGGCTGCGGGGATAGCAAGCAGGGAGCCGGTCCTGACATTAATTATTTTTTTTAAATATTAAAGTCCCAAGACGCTATCCTCTAAATTCTTGTTTACCTGTAAGTGCAACTTTCTAACTTTATTTATTACTTCCCTCAGAATGAGAAGGAAGTTTAAGATATGTCCTAGTGCTTCAGTATCACAGAGTTTATTGACTGAAAAGAAGAAAGAGCAAGCATTTTCGGTGGTTTTCCTTTGGACCCATGAGCTCTTTCCATCATTGTCTCCCTCTTTAAAAGACACTTTTAAGCATTCTCTAATCACATAAACTCCCCTCCAAGGAGGTTGATTCAGGAGCTAGTTGAGTCTTTTTTCTCTAAGCCCCAAATCATGATGGAATCTGAGGTTGAATAAATTGTGATCATGAGGCCTCACTGGACTGAACAGAGTATAGGGGAAAATCAAATTTTGCTGGGAAAACAGGATATTCAAAAAGGGGAGAGGCAGAGCAAGAAGCAAAACTCATGAACTCAGATTAAAGGAAATTTTTTCAAGCAAAACTCTTTGCAAAATGACAGAGTGGCCTATCGATCATTTCATAAAGGAAAAAAGGTAGAAGAGTTTCCACAAATTATTTGCAGCCCAAAAGCATGCCACTGATTTAGGGTACTATATAATGAAAGTATCAGCTTATAAAAATGGAAACATTAGAGAAACGCATCCGTAATTTGACAAGAGAAGGTGAAATAGAGCACAGCAGGCTGGCAGTCATCACTCACCATTCTTCAGTCTATGTACCAGGTGAGGTTACCTGAATCTCAGACAAGCCCCCGTCCTCCTGAAGCTCTCTCTGCCAGGGAAAGACAGGCGCTAGTGTTGTGAGAAGGGTGCAGGAGAACTCTATGGGAGCACAAAGCAGGAGCCTTGACTCTGAGCTTTATTTTGGTGGGGCAGTGGATTCTAATGGGCTCTAGCAGATTTGTCCAGATTTCCAAACATAACACCGTGACATTCAGCCTCAGCCCTGGGCTTGCAGGAGACCCTGAATCAACTCTTGTATTATTACTCTGTAGGCTATCAGATTTCCTGGGAGGTGTATGGAAAGAACGACTCTCGTCTCACACACACTTTGAACAGCACAACCCATGAGTATAAGATTAAAGGCCTGTCATCTCTCACCACCTACACCATTGACGTGGCTGCTGTGACTGCTGTGGGCACTGGCCTGCTGACTTCATCCACCATTTCTTCTGGAGTGCCTCCAGGTCAGTAAAGTAGTAGTTTTCCTGCTGTTGCCTCTCCCTTCGAAACTTCTGACACTTGAAGTCAGTTGGCATTTTTCTGCAGAAGCCACTAAGTGCCTTGATAAGGGGTATCAGTCTCCTGCTCA
>NW_007727940.1:328552-329675 GCF_000696425.1 Galeopterus variegatus | reverse complement strand
GAGTAGTTTTCCTGCTGTTGCCTCTCCCTTCGAAACTTCTGACACTTGAAGTCAGTTGGCATTTTTCTGCAGAAGCCACTAAGTGCCTTGATAAGGGGTATCAGTCTCCTGCTCAGATGTTCAAGGGTAAGTGGTGTTGACCCAACTTCAGCCTTGTTTTTCAGTGTATTTGATCATGGCTTAACTTCTCTTCAGATTAGGGGAAATGTGCTGAAGGGGAAAGAGAGATTTGGATTCCACAAAACATGAGTGTGATCTCAAGAGCCTTGAGACTCTGCACCAGCACCAAGGTACTCACCCTCCAGGGAACCCAAAAACACAGAAGTAAAGTGTAACCTTTTTTTTTTTTTTTTTGAGAAAGATAAATTGGAAATATTCACATTAAAATCAAGAATAGGAAACATAAAACTTTGTTTACTTAATAAAGCAATAAAAATTTGGGTTTGCAATAAGAAAAAGAAGTTGGGAAGAAAAGGTAAAGAGAAGGAGAGAGAAAACTTCGTTAGGTGTGAGGAGAGAGTGCTCATGCTGAGCAAGCTGGTATAGTTGAGCTTGCTTTTTCGTGTAGGCACATGTTATCATGTCCTTTTGAGATTCAGATTGTCTTCCTAAATGTTCGGCACACTCATGTCAGCTTTAGAAAATTGCTACTCAACTCTTTCTCTCCAATTTTAAAGTTTATGTTTAAAATGTAGGTGTTTTTCCAGGGAATTCACAAATACATGTGAATGTGAAGAAATATCATGGGGCTGTCAGTTCAATTATTTAATTAAAGCTGTAAGTCTCTTGCTGTTTAAAAGATGCCAATTTGGGGCCAACCCCATGGCGCACTCGGGAGAGTGTGGCGCTGGGAGTGCAGCGGCGCTGGGAGTGCAGCGGTGCTCCCGCTGCGGGTTCGGATCCTATATAGGGATGGCCGGTGCGCTTACTGGTGGTCTTTGAGAAAAGTATGACCACCTCATTCATAAGGGCCTGAAAGATCCATTTGAAACCAGCATTTATCCCCTATAGTTGTCCCCCACATCCAAGTCAGTTTTTATAACCTAATTATTTTCTTGGGAAGGAGACGTGCATGTTCTGAAGAGAATACAAAACAAATAAAATGTATGCATTAAAAAAAAAA
>NW_007727940.1:324941-327777 GCF_000696425.1 Galeopterus variegatus | reverse complement strand
GGAGACGTGCATGTTCTGAAGAGAATACAAAACAAATAAAATGTATGCATTAAAAAAAAAAAGAATCCCCATAGGAATGTGTGCATCCACCATTCTTTGCCTCTTCTCACAGGTTCTGCTCTAAATGCGATAGCCCAGCAGTCCCACAAGTTGTGTGTGAAAGCAGAGGAGGAGTGTGAGGGAGCATGTTGCCTCGACTCTGGGCATTGTGACCTCGCCTAGTACTTGCTACGGCAGTGTTTGATTAAGCCTTGAGCTACCTCGCCTGCCAGCAGGGGAGCCATAAGCAAGTCTTTCTGTCCACCAGTAAACCATTGGCACTGTCCTCCCTCTAAGGCAGTGGCTCTTAACACTGCTACGTGCATCAGCATCACAGGGGCTTGTTAACAACACACTGCTGGGCCCCACCACAAGTGTCAAATTCGTGGGTCTGGGGAGAGGCTTGGGATGCTGGAACAGGTTCTCAGGTGCTGCTGCTACTGTCCAGGGACTACATTTTGAGACCCTTTCCTCTAAGGCAAGTCAGTATTTTTCAGAAATGCATTTACAAAATACAGTAAAAAAATAAAATAATGATAAAATGTATTCTTTTACTTTTTCATTTATTTCACACAAATAGCCAGTTCCCATATACACATATAAAATATTTAACAACAATTCCCAAAGCATATATTAAAATATCACTAATACGTCCAAAACAGCAGTGATGATGACGGCATACTGTTTAAATTGTAAGAAACGGCTACATCGTACACCGAGTGAGGGTAGTAGTGGAAGCACATCTGTGTGTGAATTACCTGGTTTTTCCTGGGATGGCTTGGACACTGTCCATCCAGGGCAGGGAAACGAGTCAGCTGACCTGTGGAAGGCCTCTTCATCCAGTGTTACTGTGACCCACACTGCACCTGGAACAGCGGAGTGGAGAAGGAGAGAGGAAATTGAGGCCCGCTGTATAGGATCAACCAAGGTGAAGGGAGGCAGTGGAGTTGCTGTTGCTTCACTGGCAGCACAGGTCACCCGTAGCTGGAGAATGATCCTAGACATGTCGGAGCAGTCCTAAGGACTGGCTGGAAGCAGAATCTTATGATGATGATCACTTTTGGGGAGCGGTACTTTGTTTGCTGTGCTTGAAGTTTACATCCAATAATGACTAAAGAACCATTTAAGAATCCAGACAGCTGAGAAATATAAAGAAAAGAGTCACTTGTCCTTCAATTTAAACATTTTCTGCTTCAAATTCATTAAGCTAGATGTGGAAAGGACCCTTGAGATCCTAGAGAACCTGCCTGTGCCAATACTGAATTGATCACCAAAGTGGTTTTATTGTCTCTGTGCAAGACCTGGTTTTAAATACTCCAAGCAATGGAACATTAGGAAATCATTCTCAGAAATAGTGCAGTCTGAAAGCTGTGCTTACACTGCACTTTCCTCTTCATCTTATCCATTATCTTTCTCTGGAGTATTTTGCATTGCACGATAATATAAAAGCTTTCATTTTGAACTCATAGTATTATACTTCCGAGTGGAAGAGGCTCTTCGGGGAGCAGACTACCAAAGGGTTTGTAGTTTATGAGTAGGCTTAAGCCATAGGTAACCTCAGATGATGTGCGTCTCGTTGCCAGAGCAACTGCATATGGGTAGAGTGGAAAGAGTTCTGCACTTTCACCTGAATTTGGTTGTCTTGGAAACCAGACCCAGGAAGCCTAAGGCTCAAGACCTAAACACCTCCCTGTGTCATGCTGCCTAGAAGCAATACATGGGTTTGTACAAGCTTCCCTCCACCCTTCCCCCGTCGATGCTTTCCAAGGCATCATGGTAGTTATGAGATGGAGCATGGACATTCAATTCTTTCTTTTTTTCAGGAGCCAGGAGTAATTACATTTATTCATCCTTTTTTTCATGCAACAAGTATCTATTAATTACCTGTGATGTGCAGCGATAAATAAGACATTATTTCTACCTTCATAGTTTATCATCTAGGAGGTCATGTTAATAATGTGTCTCCTAATGCCACTTCAGATGGCATGAATTTGACCCTATCAAAGTAAAAATCATTCTGTGATGATGTTCCTGGAGGAAGTCGTACTGCTCACTTTCACCGTTTTGAAAACAAATCCTTTTTTGGTATAGAATAATTTTGAAACTGTTTACATGCTGACATATTTAATACCTTTCCTAAGCTGTGACAGAATTGAAATCTCTACCTTTCCTCTCATTCATCTCTAGATCTTCCTGGTGCCCCATCCAATCTGGTCATTTCCAACATCAGCCCTCGCTCAGCCACTCTTCAGTTCCGGCCAGGCTATGACGGGAAGACGTCCATCTCTAGGTGGATTGTAGAGGGGCAGGTATGTATCATAAAACTGGGAGCTGGAGTTTCTGAAGAGCAGCGTTGGGACTTACTTGAGGCATCATTGAGTGAGCCTTTGCAGGAAGGTTAATCAATAGCTGGAGCAAACTTAGGCGTGGTTGAGAGGTGGTTATGTTTGGAGGAGGAGAACCAGAGACTGGAGACAACTCAGATGCTGGGGACTGGATGTGGAAAGACTTGGGAAAGATGATAGACTAGGGTCCTATTAGGTAATAGAAGAAGTGATAATAAGGGTTAAAATTCAATTTGTGGTTCAGAATAGATACCCAACATTTGATTGCATGGTTGGTTGAGTTTTTTAAGTTCTGTATCATAATTAGCTACCAAATGTACTAATAGTATTAATTGTTTGGTATAATTTATCTGTCATAGAATATGCATTCATTCAATAATATTTTTAGAGCATTTTCTATCTCCAGGTGCTATCCTAGAAATGTGGAATATAGCAGCAAACAAAAACTGATA
>NW_007727940.1:321336-324856 GCF_000696425.1 Galeopterus variegatus | reverse complement strand
AGAAGTGATAATAAGGGTTAAAATTCAATTTGTGGTTCAGAATAGATACCCAACATTTGATTGCATGGTTGGTTGAGTTTTTTAAGTTCTGTATCATAATTAGCTACCAAATGTACTAATAGTATTAATTGTTTGGTATAATTTATCTGTCATAGAATATGCATTCATTCAATAATATTTTTAGAGCATTTTCTATCTCCAGGTGCTATCCTAGAAATGTGGAATATAGCAGCAAACAAAAACTGATAATTGTTTGGTATAATTTATCTGTCATAGAATATGCATTCATTCAATAATATTTTTAGAGCATGTTCTATCTCCAGGTGCTATCCTAGAAATGTGGAATATAGCAGCAAACAAAAACTGATACAGTTTCTGCTGTAAGGGAAAAAAGTTCCCTCTTTGGAGGAAGGACCTCCATCTGCTGGGAAGGGAACATACACGTTATATTTGAAGGACAGCAGGGAGGCCAGGGTGGCTGGAGTAAAGGGGTTGCAGCACAGAGTGGCAGGAAGTGAGTCTGGAGAGATGGGGGCAGATCACACAGGAGCTGAGAGAGTGGACCACAGGAAAGACTTTGGATCTGACTCCAAATGCCACAGCAAGCCGCTGGAGGGCTCAGGGGTCTGTGACAGGGTTGCACTTCAATAAGATCTCACTGGCATTGATGAATACTGCAGTCTGCCAGTGCCATGTTCTAATAAAAGCTGGAGAAAAAAGACAAAGAGCCAAATTATAAGAAGTAGTAAAATTTCAAAATAGTTATTGTTTATAGTAAAATCCTAGTGATTTTCATGACAGTACTTGTACTATATTGTAAGAAGATTCACTCCTGGAAATTGGCCACAAATTAGGGAACATATCCTATATACATCTTCAAAAGTTTTATTAAGCAAATGTTTCTGGAAATCCATGTAGGATCCTGAACCATCTAGATGGAACTGATCCATAAATGGGGCTGGAACAATTATTCCCTGTGGAAAAATAACTGAATATCCCTCCCTCACATCAGATTAAGAAAATGAATCACCAGTGAATGAAAACCAAAATGACAAAAGCAAACTTTAAAACACTTAGAAGAAAATATGACTATAGGAGAAGAATCATGATATCTCACGAAAACCAATTGTGGCACTGTAAAGTGCATCAGCAGAAGGCACTGGGCAAGCACTATAGGGGCCGCAGAAGCATGTGATATAGTCTTTGGTGTCTAATGATGCCATTATAGCTGAGCACCGTGAAAGCCACTGATGCAGTGCTCTCTAGAAGTTCTAGAATTTGGTATTAGGCTAGACTAGGCTGCAGTGACATAGAAATACCAACATCTCCATGGCTCAACATACGAGAGTTTTATTTTGTGCTTCCAGAGCAGGCCTCGAAGTGGATTGCACTACTTCTGCCCTTCTCCTATTGACCAGACCTTGGTCACATGGCTCCAATTTCACTGCAAGGGTGTCTGCCCAAGAAGAAGAAAAGAGGTGGTGGACATGTAGCACAGTTTCTCTGCCACAGCGTACTTGCTTTATGTTTCTGTCCTACAACCTATTTCTTTGTATTTTCAATATAAAACTTTTAAGCATACCCAAAAAGAAAGAGAGTAATATAATGAACCCTCATGTACCCATCACCCAGATTCAACAATTCTCAAGATTTTGCCATTCATCAATTCCCCTTTTTTATGTTGCAGAGGTATTTGAAAGCGTATTCCAGACCACATGTCATTTAGCCCCTGCAGACTTCACATGCATCTCTAAAATATATGTATATGCACCATGTTTTAGTCTGTTTCTGTTGCTTATAACAGAATACACAGAACTGGGTAATTTATAAAGAAAACGAAATTTATTACTCACAGTTTCAGAGGCTGGGAAGTCCAAAGTCCAGGGAATACATCTGGTGAGTCTTCTTTGGCGATGGCTTTACAGCAATGCATGGGTCTCACATGACAGAAAATGGCAGAGCAAAGGCCTTTTAAAGCCCTCAGAACCAGGCCCCAACCACCTTTATTAATCCATTCACTGTGGTATGGTCCTACAATCCAATCACCTCTTCAAGGCCCCACCTTCAATTACCAAAATAGGATTTCCCACCCTCAACAGTTACGATGGGGATTAAGAAGCCTCAATGAGGTTGGGGAGTTGGGGGGCATCCAATCTGTAGCACACCAATGTGGATGAATTTTACAAACATAATGTTGAGTAAAAGAAGTCTGACTCCTAATTTGAGTATGTACTGTATGGCTCCGTTTATATAAAGTTCCAAAACAGGGAAAAGTAACCTTTGGTGTTAGAATACTGGTTCCTTTTGGACCTTGTAGTTATCATTGGGGGAGATAGTGACTGGAATGTGTAAACTGGGGAGGTGGGATGGAGGTGGGCTTCTGGAATGCCAGGAATGTTGTTTCTCAATCTGGATCTGGCTCATTTTGTGCATACTCCTGTGGTCTGTGCACTTTTCTATATGTCTTACTTCAATGAAAACCTTACATTAAAATATGGATATTTTCTCATTATTATAATGAAGTTATCACATCTGATGAAATTATTAAAAATTCCTTAATATCATCTAATAACCAGTCCATATTTAAATTTCCTCAAATTTTCCAAAAACATCTTTTTACGATGGTTTTGATAAAAACGGGATCCACACAAGATTCACACTATGCATTTTCTTGTCATGTCTCTTAAATCTTAAAAATTTGACAGCTTTACTGAGGTATAATTAACATGCAATAAACTGCATGTACTTAAAGTGGATAGTCTGATAAATTTTGATTTAGATATACATAGACATACACCTGTGAAACCATCACCACAATCAAGATAATAAGCATATCCATCACCCCCAAAAGTGTCCTTGAAGCCCTCGGTGTCCCTCCCTACCAATCCTCCCCATCCTGGAAGCCACTCATCTGCTTTCTGTCACTGTAGGTTAAGTCCCTTTTAATTTAGAGGAGTCTCCTCCCCTTACCTCCCCCATGCCATTGCCTTGTGGACAAAACCCAGTCGGTGCTTCATGGAGTGTCTGCATTGGAGATGCACCTGTTCACTTCCTTGTGGTGTCCCTTGACTTGTTCCTCTACCCACATGTGTCCCATAAACTGGAAACTCCTTTAGAAGGCTTGATTAGATTTCATTTCCACTTTTTAAATTTGTTTTCTTGTTTCTTTCTTTCTTTTTTGTTTGTTTTAGTGGTTGTTGGCAAGAATGCTTCCCAGGTAGTGCTGTGTACTTCCTACTGCAACAGCTCAGAAGGTACAGAAGGTCTAGTGGTCCCACTCTTAGGGATGCTAAATCAAGCAGCAGGTTGTAACAGCCTGATCCCTACTTTGTCAATTCCCCCATCAGCTTTTTATCTAACAATTTCATCTGTCCATGATCTTGCTTGAATTAATTACTTTCCTTGGGTATTCAAAATGGTAATTTTCTAATTCTATCAATCTTTCCTCATTTAGTAGCTGGAACTCTTAAAAGAAGCACTTCCCGGGGCCGGCCCGGTGGCGCACTGGATAGTGCGCCAC
>NW_007727940.1:319082-320336 GCF_000696425.1 Galeopterus variegatus | reverse complement strand
CCGAGGGTTCGGATCCCACATACAGACCGGTTCCCGCTCACTGGCTGAGCGAGGCGCGGGGGCGGCGCCGAGGGTTGCGATCCCATTGCCGGTCCCGGTCCGGTGCGGGGGCGGCACTGAGGGTTGGGATCCGTTGCTGGACACGGAAAAAGACAAAAAAAAAAAAAAGAGAAGCACTTCCCCTCATCCCTCAGACTATTTAGATACCTTAAAATACAAGAAGGCAGAATAAATGCTTAATTCTTTACCTTTAATTACCAATTTTTGGAGTAAGGAATTGGTCCCCTAGTTACTCCCGATGTTAGACAGATTTTTCTTTTTTTGTTCTGCCATCTCTTTTCCTGAGTATCCTTATGAAAGCATGAGTTTTTATGTATTGAGTGTATTTCAATCACTGGTAGTCATTATTCTTTTTTTTAATTATTATTTTTATTTTGTCAATATACAATGTAGTTNAGTCATTATTCTTTTGGAACCTAAAATTGACTCATCTTTGGCCTGGGCAGCCCTTCATGTTCTGGGCCTTTTGACATGAAGACACTAGTCTTTGATGACTGCTTTCCATTTTTGTACAACAGGGTGTCCCAGGACCTTGTGCCTTCCTGCCCCAAGCTCAGATGGAGCTGTTCCCACAAGGGCCTTGGTTTCATTCAGTGTCAAATGGTATTTAAAGACCATAACCTGGGCACCGAGGTGGGGGTGTGCTCATTGCTCCTGGCTAGTCATGGCTTCTAGCCTTTCCAGTGGACAGAGAGAGAAAAACAGAATTTTTGAAACATCATGAGTTTATGCTGATATTTCCAACTCAAATTTAAGATTATTAACCTTCAATTTATACATTAAATATTTTTTCTCTTACACTAAAATTGTGTTTTTTATAAACCTTAACTAATTACTTATTTTCTTTATCACACTATTGTACTAAGAGTTTTAAAATGGTGATTTCAGAGGTGTAACTAACAATAAGACTATTGAATGAAATTTAAGTGCTTGTCCTTAGAATATATTATACCATGGGTGTAGAGTCAAAATACTGAGTTCTAAAGTCACATAACATAATTCTTTTATCTCTGTGGTTGTGTTACCATCTTAATATAGAATTAAATTCATTCATTTCAGGTATTTTGTTTTGTTCTTTTGCCTCAATTTTTAGTAATTGCTTTTTTGAGAAATCACCTTATTTTTAAAAAAATTTTAGAGCATTTTTAATTTATTTTTGAGTATGTAACTCATTTACATGATCTCAAAGTCAAC
>NW_007727940.1:316766-318442 GCF_000696425.1 Galeopterus variegatus | reverse complement strand
GCTACAAGTGCCACTCTCGAGATAACCCACTAAACCATTAAGCCATCAGTCCGTGAATGGTCAAATCCATTCATGAAGGCGTAGTCATCAAGATCCAATCACCTCTTAAAGACCCCATTTGAACACTGCCGTAGTCTGATTTCCCACCCTCTTAACACTGTTACACTGGGGATAAAGCTTCAGTGAGTTTTGGGGGGACATTCAACCCATAGAAACCTTTGTCCCCTCTACCCTGTTGTCTCTCTCCCCCATAGATAACCATATTTATTAGGTTTTTGATCCTTTGTTTTTGCAACGTAAGCAATATGTGTACTTGTATCTCCCTTTCTTAAACAGAGTGAAGCATGTGGCACTTTGCTCTTTTCACCTGACAGTGCCTCTGAGGCTTACTGTGCATTGTGTGTGGAGATCCTCCCCATTCCTTCTTACAGTGCACAGGTCTCCCCAGTGTGCATGGGCCAGGGTTTGCTGACTTAGCTAGTCCTCTACTGACATTTCAGATGGGTGGTAGTTTTCTATTGCTGCCATAATAAGTTACCAAAACCTTAGTGGCTTACACAACACAAATGTATTATCTTACAGTTCTGTAAGTCGAAGTCCACATGGATTTTTGTGGACTAAAATCAAGATGTCCATGGGGCAGCATTCCTTCTGGAGGCTTTGGGGAAGAATTTACTTCCATGTTCACTGAGGTTCTTGGCAGAATTCAGTTCCTGTGGTTGAAGGACTGAGGTCCCTTTTCCATGCTGGCTGTTAACTAAGGTCATTCCCAGCTTCTAGAGGCCACTGCATTCCAGGCTCGTGGCCCCTTCCTACATCTTCAGAGCCAGCCAGGGCAGGTCAGGTTCTTCTCAGGCTTTGATTCTCTCCTCCTTCTATCTCATCTCTCTGACCCGCTCTTCTGCCTACCTTTTCCACTTTTATGGACTTGTGGGATTACTCAGGACCCACCTGGAAAACCTCCCAGTTTTTAAGGCTCTTAACCTTACTCACATCTGCAAAGTCTATCCTGCCATATAGGGAAACATAACTCACAGGTTCCGGGGATTAGGATGTGCACAACATCTTTTGGGGTGGGGGGAGTTATTCTGCCTAAAAGTTGTTTTCAGTCTCTTACATAATCATGTTGTGTTTTTGCCACTGTATCTTTGGGGCAAATTTCTAGAAGTGGGAAGTAAACTTTCTAGATATTGCCAAATCACTCTTCTACAGGTTGTAACATTTTACACTCCCAGTACCAGTACGTACATATTTTTTGCCATGCAAAAAAATTGAAGCCTAATTTATGAATCTTTTCTTGCATGCTTTTGGATTTTAAATCACAGGTAAAAAGGTTTTCCCCGCTTTCAGATGGCTAAGGAATTCACCCAATTTTATGCAAGCACTTTTATGGTTTCATTTTTACATTTAGATCTCCATCCATTTGGGACTTGTCCTTATATATGGAGTGAGGTGTGAATCCATTTTTATTATTTAGCAAATAGCTGTGTAATTTTCCCAATGCCATTTATTAAAAAGTCCATATTTTTCCTTCTCCTGCTTTGTTGCATTAAATTCCCATATGTACTTGGATCTATTTCTGAACTTTTTTATTTCATTCTGTTAGTCTAGTTATTCACACACTAATTCCACATTGTTTAACTATAGAGACTTTAAAATATGTTGTAACTAGGTTC
>NW_007727940.1:312283-316184 GCF_000696425.1 Galeopterus variegatus | reverse complement strand
TCACACACTAATTCCACATTGTTTAACTATAGAGACTTTAAAATATGTTGTAACTAGGTTCAATGATGGCAAATTCACATGTGCATCCAGTGAAAGTTTTAACTGGCATAGATGAGGCTGGTGGTGTCAGTCCACTCTTGCCTACAGCCATTCCGGAGACTTCCTAAGACACTTCAGTGAGACCAACTGTTCATCCTTAAGCCCGGCCAGTCACAGTACATGTTCTGCCTTTAGGAGTTAGCTCGCTCTTTGCCCCCACTTGGAACCTTGTCCGTGTGAGGCTTCCAGCAACCTTGCCCTGTCCGGATCCCCACCAGGTGCCTCCCAGGGTGGATTCAGCCCGATGATTTTGCCCTTTCTCAGTCCTCTCCTTTCTCTGTCTTGGCATCAGTTGTTTCCTATGAAAACAGTGGATTAGTTGAGTTTTGTGCAGGATCTTGGGTTAGAGCCACAGTGGATTCGAGGATGAGTATTTTCTTTTTCTTTTGGTTTTGCTTATCTTGTACATTAATAATAAACAGTGGAAAAAGAAGTATATTTTATTTTATCATTTTTAATAAATAATTTTTAATTATTATTATTAAATTATAATTTAACAATTATTATTTAATTTTAAGATAATTATTTACTATTATTAAAAAATAATAAAATAAAATATGTTCTAAATCTGGTAAGATCTCCCCCATGCCCCACCAATACACACACACACACACACACACACACACACACACACACACACACACACACACGTGTATTGCTTGACTTTCTCAGGATTTTTCTGGCTACTCTTGTTCAAGATATTGATGTTGAATCTTTCTCTCCACGACCATGATACGTCTCTCCATTTTTTTAAGTTTACCTTTGTCAGCTATTTTCTTCTTGGCAAAAGCCCTGGGTTGTCTATTCCTACCTTCACCCTGCTCTCAGAAAGGCAGGAAAGTGAGGTGCCATCGATATGCCTCAAAAGCTGTGATACAAAGAGGAGTGTGGGCTTCAGATCAGACAGACCTGGATCCCTCTTTTTTAGCCCTCCACTTTCCTAGCTCTGTGATCTTTGACAAATTTTTTAACTTCTTTGTGACTTACTTTCCTCATCTGTAAATGGGGTCAGTAGTACTATTTGCGAGATTGTCGTGAGGATTAATTCAAGTATGCATATATATATATTTTTTTTTAAAGATGACCGGTAATGGGATCTCAGCCCTTGGCCTGGTGTCAGCACCACGCTCAGCCAGTGAGCAAACCGGCCATCCCTATATAGGATCCGAACCCGTGGCCTTGGTGTTATCAGCACCGCACTCTACCGAGTGAGCCACGGGCCGGCCTCAGTGGCTATTTCTTGTGTGCATCCCCTTTAGAATATAGGTCCTACAAGACAAGGACCTTTCTTGTTCACCATTGTATTTTCAAGGCTTTGAACAGTGCTCAGTACCTAGTTTGTGCCCAATAAATAGTTTTAGAATTAAGAAAGTTTGATGACATGTTTTTTTAAAAATGTGAGGTCTTCATCCACTTCATGCATCTTTTTTGGGGATCATAACATGGCATATAGAAACACAACTTAATTTTGAATATTTTGGTTTATTTAATAAACTCTTCTGTGTTCTAAGTGCTTTCACCAGTATTAACATGTTTAATCCTCATAATGATTCTCTAGCAGCTGTCATTACCCTATTTTACAGATGAGACATAAGGGATCGAGTTACTTGCCTGGGGTGACACAGCCAAGCCATGGAGCAGCCTGGGGTGCTGGTGGTATACCAGAAACTTTAGGAACTCTCTTGTTAGTTCGTTAGTTCTTCCATAATTCTCTATAAAATATTTATATCATCTGCTAATAGTGGCAGTTTTGTTTCTTTCTTTGGAATCTTTATATCCTTTTTTTCTCTTTTGTTTTTATGTATTTTGTAATCTTACTGGGAGGGCTAGAACCTCCTGTATTGTATTGATTTGGGGCGGTGATAGAAGACAATCTTTGTTTTATTACTAACTTTATAGAAATTCTTTTTGTTTTTATCATCAGGTATGACATTTACAACATTTTGGTAGGTGTTCTTTTAGTAGCTAGCCTGTATTGGGTTAAGACAGTTCTTTCCTAACCCTGGTTTGCTAGGAGTTTTTTATTTTTAAAATTTTAAATGAGTTTAATTTTATCAAATTATTTTTTTCATCTATTGAGTTGTTCATATGTTTTGTTTTGTTTTGTTTTGTTTTTTCTGCTTTCAATTGCTGGTAAGATGATTTATGTTGCTAGTTTAATGTTTCACCATTCCAGTGTTCCTGAGACAACACAATTTAGTTTTGATGTTTATTTTGTTTGGTTTAGCTTTGGGTTAAGATTTTTATATCCGTGTTCATAAGTGAACTTGGCTTTTTCTGGTGGTTGGCTTGGCTTGGTGTTTACGATCCGTAGTTGATTTTCTCACCCGTTTTCCTGAACAAAGGTTGGATTGCATTTGCATTCCTTAGCCCTCCTGGAGGTGAGAGACTGGGCTGCTGACCCCAGGCCTTGCTGGCACAGACCAGGAACCCCGGGGGCATCTTCATGAGGTGCTCAGTGTTTCTCAATCCTGTTGCACACGGTGAGTGGGGAGATTTTAAAACACACCAATGCCCAGACCCCATGTCACATCAGTTCATCAGAATCTCTGGGGTGGGGCCTGGGTCATTGTTATGTCAGGATGACTTCCCAGGGGACACAGTGGGTTAAATGTCCACCATCTTGGTTGTGAGGTCTCTGCTCAGGGGGCCCTATGGGCTGGTCTCAGAGATGGGATGTGCTTAATCAGCTTGTCTCTCCCCAACTGCTCTTCCCCGGAGGTTTAAAGGTTTTAGTCCCACGGGGGAGAATTAACTAGGCAAGCTTCATGCCTTCCTGGTGGTGGTCTTGCCCTTTCCCAGGACTGCAGCAGCTGACCCTCCCCCATTTATCTCTGAGTGCCCAGTGCAGTGAAGCTCCTCCGTGCAGGCCCACAAGCGAGCCCCTCCTCTGTGTGTGCAGCTCCTGGGGCTGCTTTACTCTCGGGCTCCCTCAGTCAGCCAGCAGCCATTGGCTAAAATTTTTAGCTGGAATTTTCATTTTCCCAGAAATTTACTTTTACTATTCATTTTGAAAGTATTTTAAAAACTACCGAAAAGTAGCAAGAATCTTACCGACAACTCTCCTTCACCCAAAGACCACATCTACGTTTTGCCAATTGTCACAAAATGTCTTTGGTAGCAAAAGTATCAGGTCCCGGACACATGCTGCACCCTGTTGTCACGTCTCACTGATCTCCTTCAATCTCATTCCTTGACTTTGGTGACCTTGACAGTTTTGAAGATTACAGGCCAATCATATCTTAGAATACCTCTCGATTTGGGTTTATCAGAAGTTTCTTCATGATTAATCCAGATTATGCATTTTTGGTGCAGAATATCAGGGAAGTGATGCAGGGGTCTTCCCACTACTCCCTGTTGGGTTAGATCTGATGTTATATGTTCCATTATCAGTGGAGTTAACTTTGTGCACTTGATTAGGATGATGTTTGCTGGGTTTCTCCACTCCAAAGTCACCCCTCTCTTTACAATTAATATGTATTTTGTGGGGAGACACTTTGGGATTATGTAAAAATCTCATTTACCTTTCAACTCTCGTTCACTAGTTTTGTCATCCATTGATATTTCTTGCCTGAATTAATACAATGACAGCACCAGTGATTTTTAAAAATTCAATCATTTCTTCTACATTTATCAATTGGCCTTTTATTATAAGATTTCTCCTATTTATTTCTTCATTTATTTATATCAGTGTGAATTTATGACTTCCTATTTTATTTAACAGAGTATAATTCATTGTTATCATTATTTATTTATTTATTTATTTTTTGTCTTTTGTCTTTTTCCGTGTCCGGCAACGGAT
>NW_007727940.1:310489-311358 GCF_000696425.1 Galeopterus variegatus | reverse complement strand
GAACCCTCGGGCGGGAGCACCGCCACGCTTCCCAAGCGGCGCACTATCCAGTGCGCCACCGGGCCGGCCCATTATCATTATTTATTTTGATGCTCAAACTTCCCTACATTTGACTGGCGGGAGGCCCTTCCAGCGGCTTCTGTGTAATTAGACATGTCCATGTTATTCTTTTAGCACTTTCTTGCCTTCTGGCACAACAAGATGTTCTCAATTCATCTGGTTCTTTGTCTCTTTTTTTCTAGCCATTTCTCCAGGGAACCTCGGGTCCTTTCAGTGGAGAGTGGTATTTAGAGACCAAGATCTGGGCAGTGGGTGTGCTCATTGCTACTGAGGCGTCACTGATCCCAGGCACTCTTCAGTGCACAAAGCTAGGAAATATACATGTGCACATATGTCTACCACTAGGGCAGTTTCTACATCTATCTGCAGATTATGAAAAGCATTACTTTACACCAGTACCTCCAAATACAATTCAGAACCATCAGTTCATTCCAGCTGTCCCCTTTTCACATTTATGCTAGCCCTTCTCTGACTCCCAGTATCCTCAGTATATTTACTTATTTGTTGAATTCCCTTGTATGTGGCCAGTCTCTCAACCAGAGAGGGCTGCAGCCCTCCTTGGACACCTTCTTTGCACAGGTCCTGACCCCCCACTGGACTCCTTTGCACTCTGCTCTGGGAGGGAAAGATGAAGGCCGCCCTTAAAATTTTAACATGCAGGCTTAAGTTATCAAAGTCTAAAGTTAATCATTATCTCTATCTTCCTCCTAATGGTATAGGATTTTAAAATTCCTAAATTCCAATTAAATCACACTTGTTATATGTCCAGTATTTCAGTTCTACCTTGTTTTTCTATATCTCCAAAGGTG
>NW_007727940.1:299224-309477 GCF_000696425.1 Galeopterus variegatus | reverse complement strand
CCCTCCTCCATAGCATCAAATCCCACTCCCTTGGTTACTAAGAATACTAACTTGCCTGGGTTACTTCTCACTTGCACTTGGCCCCTAGATACTTAACCTTGCTCTCTTGAGTGCTCAGCTGCACATTTAAGAAGATGTCTTTTATGCTCTAGCCAGATTTCCTCTGACTTTTGGAGTGACATGCTTTTTAGATTATTTAGTCTGCCATAGTGCCAGAACTGGGAGTCCCATAGAAGTACTCTTACTGAGATACTTAAAATTAACCCTGCAAGTCTAAAAATTGTGGTAGTGGTGCAGATGGGTGAAACTTCAAAATCAAAAGAGAATTTTTTCCCTAAAGCTTATTACCTGAACCATTTGTGTTCAGTAAATGTTCATCTGTAAAAAGAAGCTTAGTTCTAAAGCTTCTAGGGAGTAAATGTTCATCTGTAAAAAGAAGGATTATAGACTTATCTCTGGGCTCTTTAGGAAATAATAATGGTCAAGAGGAGAAGTAGAAGGTAATTTGTTGAGCATTTCATTACTCAGTGCCTTGAGAGCTCTGAGCCAGTTCTGTCACAGAGGGGAACATGCACGTGGCCGTATCATGGCTCTTCTCTATTGGGTCTTTGTACCACATAGAAGAGATGGCTTTTTTCTTCAAACATCTGAATTAAATCCACCAACTGTCTGCTACCCTAGTTTTATGTTGAACTAATTCATTCTCTTTTGGGTTGAATAAGTTAGTCTCGTTTTTAATCATATACTAAATTATGTCAAGAAAACCTCATGATCTTATGTAGCAAAGGAAGGTTAGCACAAATATCCATTTGTTGGCCAAACCAATCCTGCTTTTATTTGAGACCTGCTCCTGTTAACCTGGAAAGCATATTACAACAGGTGTGCCTTTAAAAATAAATGAACGAGTATCTCTTTAAACACTTTCAAAGGTGCTTCACTGCTAGGCCAATGTAGATAAGGGCCAGTGTTTAAATTTTTACAGACTCAAGCAGCATATGCCCTGACCCACCCACATCATCTTCTAACACCTTTAATGGCCCCATCCAGGAAATGAACAAATCTGCAGCCCCCCTTCTCATTCTTAGTGCCAGGATTCTGGCCACATGATCTCTCCAGGAACTTCATCCTGCCTTTCTCCACATGCCACCTGCCAGGTCTTCACATTCCACAGATCATTCTCTGACTCATTCCACAGGAAAGACACCACTGACAAGTTCCCCAAGGTCATGTGGTGCTCAGAACAAAACTGTCAGTGATGTGAAAACAAATAGCACAGGATTTGGGCTCAGATAGACTAGACCTTGAATCCCAGCTCTTCCACTTCCTTAGGCAGGTCATTTAGCTCAAGTTTTTGTCAGTGATGTGAAAACAAATAGCACAGGATTTGGGCTCAGAGAGACTAGACCTTGAATCCCAGCTCTTCCACTTCCTTAGGCAGGTCATTTAGCTCAAGTTTTTAGCTGTGAAACCTGGATAATAATACCTGTCTTCCAAGGTTGCTGAAAGAATTAGAACATTGTGTTATATTTACTTCCCTAAGGTGTATACACTTCTTTCTATAGGGCTTGAGGTACTTTGCAAACTAAATCTCCTCTGAGAAACCTGACCACCCCTCAGGACAGCTGGTAGCTCTTTCCTTGGCTACCTCTGTCATCCTCTGAGGCAGCCTGACTCTAACACACCCCAGTGACTTCTCTGAGAATGTCTTGGTGGGCTCCCTGGTCTAGATAGGCTCCAGAGGTACCCATAAATCCCAGCTTTCCTAAACTCCAGACAAGGGTGCCCTTGAGGCTGTAACTGGTATAGACAAAGCCTTCTGGAACATTCCACACCTAAAACCCTCTGAATGGGATGTCAGACAAACCCAGGCTTTCCCTGTTGTGGTAAGACCCCAGTGCTCCCTCACCCAGTCTCTTATCAGGAAGTCATTGTTGACTTCTGCTCTGTGCCTGGCCCTGGGCGGGAATTCGGTGAGGAGTAAGACTCAGGAGCGCATAGTCCCAGTGAGAAGTCAGCCATTTCTCAGTTAATCACATGAAAACCAGGGAGGTGAGTCAAGAGAGGATTGCTAGGGTTGTTATCGAACCAAACTTGGGTTTGCTCACTCAAGCACAGCTAAGCCAAGACACTGACATGGGGTTGCACTGAGGGAAATTAAGCATTTAATTACAAGGCCAAGCAATTGGAGCTGGGGCAGCAAATGCTGAAAATCCCGAGTTCCTCAAAAGTTGACGAAAGGATTTTTAAAGGGAAATCTTGTGGATTAAGGTTGGGGCCGGGAGAATAGTCTGTAGATGTTTCTGGTTGCTTGAATCTCAGAAGACAAAGGAAGAGCTCTAGGACCCTGTCCATCAGTCTGCTGGCTCCAATCCGTTCTGGTGTCCTTTTAGTCCACGTTTGGTCAGAATTTTCATCTGGTGGGTAAACTGGGTCTCATTCCCTATAAAAACATCTCAGCTATACATGTCAAGATAGTGTCTTTGATCCTCGGAGTCCAGTGACTCTCTCCTATGGCTTAGGCTACATCTCATGTGCTCAGCTTTCTTTGTGCTCCCTTCCTTGATTACTAGTCATAAAACTCAGCTCCCTAATTGTTAGTTGGAGAGCACAGTTCCCAGCTCTCACATGGCTCTGTTTTGTCACACAAATTTTCTGTATGAGTATTTATTTGTTACGTGGTTACTGTCTTTGTCCTCCCAGGAACATAAGCTCAAAGACAGCAGGGACCTTGTCAGCCCAGTTGTCGGCTCTGGCCTCAGCACCTAGAGCAGGGCTTGGTATGTAGAAGGAAGGTGCCGGGAAGTGCCTGTCCAGCAACAAATGGATCATTGCACAAATGCCCATCAGGGACAGATTTTAAATCACTTTTATTTGGAAGACCAAGGCCACAGCTCGCTATCATCTAAATTTTTGAGGGGCTTTATTGAGGAGGGGGTACCTGCTTGGTTTCAGGGTGTCAGGAGAATGCAGAGGAAGGAGCAACTGAGTCCATCAGGTGGTTGTTGGGGGCCGTGAGAAGATGACATGAGCAGATGACATCTTAAGGTTCTATGAACGCTAACCCAGACAGGAAACAGCAGAGCCGCTGTCCAGGTGCAAGGACTGAGGACCCCTACCAGAACACTCCATGACAGTAGAGCATTTATTTTTCTTCCTTTTGATCCACTTTTCAATCATATCTTCTTTGCAGAAAAGTTTCCTTTAAATTCTGATCATTTTCTAAAGTGCGCCAAGAAGAGTTTATTACTTAGAGTGAATTATGGAATGAAAGGTCCTAATCATTGGAGGAGCCCATTGAAAGGCCCTATAATAAATTGATGCTCAGATGTGGGTTTTAAAAAAAATAAAAGCAGCAGATTTTATAGGTATTTCTGGTTCAATAATGCTTTGCTTAATTAGTAACCTTTGACTGTAGGGTAAGCAAAACATCTCTTCTCACACTTTTATGACATACCATAAAAGGAGAGAATGCAAATGTGATGTGTTTTCATTTGCTACTCTTGTTTGCCTGCTCGGTTACCTCTGTAAACCCCTGCCGTTTGCAGCCATTTGCTGTGCTCTAATAGCCAAAATAACATCTAGTCTTCTCAAAAGCCTGCTTTGAGCAGGGTTTTCTGTAATGAAGATGCTAGTGGTAACAGTTTGGGTACTTATAAAACTTCCTATTCTGAAAATGGAAAGCGAAAAAAAGCCCACTTAGTGCTCATTTCTGCATGATAGTAGCCATTTTCTTAGAAGGAACTGTTTTACAGAGCGTTATGGGCTAATAAAATAAAGCACAAGTCTTTTTAGTGCTGGTCTCTCGGTAACTAAAGAGTAGTGGAGATGGAGCGGTTGGGTGCCCAGGAGTCCCCAGTTTCGACACTTATAGATGCCGAGGTTGCCTGGCAGTTTCAACAACAGTACTGTTTGGAATGACGCATTCCTTGGTGAAGTCAGGGCGTGAAGTAACATTGTCTATCTCCTAAGCGCACAGGCACCAAAGGACAGGATCTCAGGGTGATGAGTGGAAGGCCGCAGGTTTTGTTTTGTTTTTCTGTTTGCTGATGCACTCACCTGCGAGGACATCTTACAGGATGTATGGGGCTTGCTGTTTCCCTAACATGCCCTTGATCCAAAGCTTCTTGCAATAAATTCTTCTAGGGAAAATTTCTCCTAGGGGTAAATCCTAGAGAAAATGTTGTCTTGGCAGGTGAGTGTATCTACTTTCTCTTTTCAAAAGTTGAAGCCCATACAACCCAGATATTCTCCTTTTGGCCTAAGTGTCCAGGGATTTTAAAGCCAATTGTGTTGCCCGCGAATTCCAGGAGGGCGTTGTCTTGGCAGGTGAGTGTATCTACTTTCTCTTTTCAAAAGTTGAAGCCCATACAACCCAGATATTCTTCTTTTGGCCTAAGTGTCCAGGGATTTTAAAGCCAATTGTGTTGCCCGCGAATTCCAGGAGGGTAGCTCCCTTCTGCTCCCTTCAACTGGACTTGCTCTGTTCCACTGCTTCATGCAGTCCCTGTGTGCTGAGTGCTTGATGTGTTCTAGTCCTGTGCTAGGCTCTGGGGCCTCAGAGACAAGTAAAAAGCAGGCCCTACATTGAACGAGTAGGAAAGAGATTCATGGAAGAAACAGGATCCTAAGACCTCGTGGCAAACGGCTCTGCCTCAGAGGGAGAAGCAAACAGCTGGACCTCCGAGTAAGTCTCATTCATGAAGACCTTCCTTTCGAAGATAGGAGGTGTGTACATATGAAACAGAGCTGTCCTAAAATGTTGCTCTAAATTGTCCACTTCCCTGTGTATGTATTTTCAGTGATTTTTTTCCCCTCTTTTAAGAGTTCATAGAAGTGTATAGATAGCAAATCGGGCAACACTGAGGCTTAGAAACACCTAAGGTTCCTTGGAATAAGATGCTTAGATCCCCTCACTTTGCCTTCTGTCCATCCAGTGTCCATCTGGAACTGGGCCTGGCTATTTGCAGGATGGAACCAGATGGGACCTGTTTGGATCTGTATGGCCACAGGCAAGGCTGCGGAAAGCCAGGCTAACTGTTAAAGCCCAGCACCAAAGAGGAACATTAGGTGCATTAGCAATAAGCCATCCTCCAGGCAAATGGCTGTTACGGATGTAGGGAGATCCTGAGAGCTGGCTGATTATCAGGGGAGTAAAGTACAGGGCCTGGGGCCAGCCATACTGGGGTGGGTCACAAAGCTTTTCTAAGCCTCAGCATCTTCATCATAAAATTGGTAGACTATCAATGCATTTAAAGCTTTAGCATAGGAGTAGCACATATTAGGTACTTAATATATGGAACTTCATAATAATAAAAATAATAAAGACGAGGCAAACATTTGGTCTCAAAGAAGGCTGCTTGAGATAATTTAGGCTTCAGAGAAAAGACTACATTCCTGGAGAAAGGCCCATGAAATCAATGCAGGGCCTATGCCCTAGAAAATACCTGGAAAACCAGGCAGGCCACCAGAGTAGGCTGAGGCCTTGGACTGTTGTCTTGGACCAGTGCCTCAGCAAGATCAGCTTCATACAAGAGCTGAGAATAGGAGGCAGGGGGCGCTGAATTCCCCATGTGGGTCTCCATGATCAGAGAATCAAGATGGGCTAAGTTCCCAATGAGAATAAGGATTTGTAACCCAGGAGGAAACCCAAGGTCCTGCAGACAGAGACCAGCCTGGGCTTAAACACCCAGAGTATCGGTGGAGAGTCAAGCTGGTGGTACTTACAGTGCATTCAAATGGAACCATAAAACCCCACAGCTTGAAAAATGTCGACTCCAGCTATCCCGTCTCCTTTTCCCAGTAGAAATTAACTTCAGGAATGGCAAGAGGGCTTTCCAACTTGCACAGTGGGCTTCCAGTCTTCTGGCTTAGAGGGCAGGTGCCAGCCCATCTCTACAGGGGGATCTGCGTGTTCTGTCTCACCACCCTCAAAGCAAGCACAGAGATGGCAGTGCAGCCTGGGTCTGCTCTAGATGAGAGACTCACCTGGTCTGAGAAGCGGACAACTCCAGTAGGCACGAGGGGCTCTCACGTGGCTCCATTTTGTCCCACAAATGTTCTGTAGGAGTATTTATTTGTTACATGGTTACTGTCTTTGTCCTCTAAGGAATGTAAGCCCAGGGACAACAGGGACCTTGTCGGTACACATGTCAGCTCTGGCCTCACACCTAGAGCAGTGCCTGGTATGTAGAAGGAAGGTACCAGAAAATGCCTGTTGAATGATGGATGGATCATTGCCCAAATGCCCACCAGGAGCAGAAATAGCCTAGCCTAATGAAGGGGAGAGTGTCCATCCTTTCAAAGCATATCCTCTGTGGACCTAAGTGTCCACGCAGCTGCCTATTACCTCTGAAGGTGGAAAGAAATTCCAGTGTGGGCCAAATGTTTCTTATCTCATCACTTCAAGATCTGGAGTTGGGGATTTCTAATCACTAATTATGTCTCCTCCTTTCCTCATTATGGACGGATGTTAGGGCAGTTGGCCTAACAACTAGTGGCTCTTTTGATAAGTACCTGTCAACATTGCAATTGTAATAAACCCTGACTGTAGTTGAATTTCTTTTTCACAATAGGCGGATGTTAGGGCAGTTGGCCTAACAACTAGTGGATCTTTTGATAAGCACCTGTCAACATTGCAATTGTAATAAACCCTGACTGTAGTTGAATTTCTTTTTCACAATAGGGAGAAAAAGGTGACATTATTTTTGAGTAGTCTGTCACGTATGCATAGGAGAGCTGTCATCAGCTCTAATGGCTCATTCAGTAATAATGCAGTCATCTGGATAAATTTGCACAGACGGCTTCATCTTTTGTTCTGGTATAATGTCTCTGACTAAGCATTTAGGTCCTATGGTGATAGGTGACAATGAAACACATACTAAGAAACTTCAAAATGTTTATTGTTTGCTTGATTGTCCATAATAACACCCTTACAATGACTTTTCTGTCTTATTTCTCAAACAGCATAGGAAATCTGTACAAGATGAATGGTTTAAAGTGGCCTTTTTTTCATTAGCCTATCAGATCCTTTCAGGTCCTATTACAGGACTTTTAAAGCCACCACAGAAGAAGAAAATACTGCAGCATAAGTGACAATTCAAGCAGGACCGAAGGAAGTGTTTTACTACAAATGTCATTTTCGAGAAATGGAGGTCAATGTATATACAAATCACAACTGTCAAACCAAATTAAATTTTATGAGAGTAATATTTTCCTGTTCTTTTTGAGGACTGCTCTGCGCTCTAATACTTTCATCCTAATTCTCTTGTTGGATTTTTAGATTTGCCTATATGTTTCATTTTTTCAGTCATTAGGTTTTATATTTGTTTCATTCATTCATCCATTCATCCAGCAAACATTTATTAAGCACCTACTGTTTTATAGGTTTTATTGTTTCAGGTATCATGCACTCTACTAGATTACTAAGGTGAAAAACTTTTAGTTCCTCCCTCTAGGAACTCACAATTTGGTGGGGGCAGGAGGGGATCTGGGAGTGAGGGAAGAGATGAAGTCTAATGTTTGGTACAAATGAGACTTGTGAGAATTGTTATAATAAATTGTTGCTAAGAGAATGTAGGAAAGCCAATGAGTGACTGACTAGGGCAACCGAGGAAGGTTTCACATAGGAGGTGAAATTTAAGTTGGGTCTTGAAGGGTGAGCACTATTCTGATGGGGAGGAGGACATTGCCAGCAGAAGGAATAGTGGAATGAAAGGCTTAGAGTTAGGAAATAGCATGGCACCCACTGTTTTAAAATGTAGATTTTATTTTTATTCAGGTGTGGTGAAGCCAACAGATCAGGAGACAAATGGCATTGAAAAGATAGTTTGTTTCTCACAGATCCTGTAGTAGTCCATTTCTGTTGCTCATAACAAAATACTTGGAACTGGGTAATTTATAAAGAAAACAAAATTTATTGCTTACAGTTTCAGAGGCTGGGAAGTCCACAGTCCAGGGAACACTTATGGTGAGGACCTTCTTTGGTGGCGGCTTTACAGTAGCACAGAGGTCTCACGTGGCAGAAAATGGTGGAGCAGAGAGAGAGAGAGAGAGAGAGAGCTCCTCCTCCACTCTCCTTTTAAAGCCCTCACACCCATGACCACCACATGGTGGAGCAGAGAGAGAGAGAGAGCTCCTCCTCCACTCTCCTTTTAAAGCCCTCACACCCATGACCACCATTTTTAATCCATTCACTATGGCATGGTCCTAGAATCTAATCACCTCTTCAATGCCCCACCTTTCAATTACCATAATAGGATTTCCCACCCTCTTAACACTGTCATAGTGGGGGTCAAGTTTTAGGGGAACATTCAACCCAAGGCAGATCCCAAGAGGAGGGGGCCCGCCACTCCACACAGGGCTCTGGAGAAGCACCAGGGACTTTCAGGAGGCAGAGGGAGAAGGGAGCTTTGGGCAAGAGTCTGTACTGTGGTTTCTCAGGGAGGGAATGGGTAAGCAGGCTTATCAGGCTTATGATTGTCTAGGATGAATAATTTCAGCAGGCTCTGGTGCATAGGAGCTGTCTCTAGTTGTCTGGTTCCTGGCCAAGGGGTGATTAGGGCAGGTGGATGGTGGCCAGAGTGTGAGAGCCACATAGGGAAGGTGATGGGGAGCGGGCCTTGGATATGGAAGGTGCTCTTGCAGGCAAGTTGATTGCCATCTCCAGGAACTGGCCAACTGTGGGAGGGGCTGTCCCTCCAGGATGGAAAAGCATCAGGTACAGAAGACATGGTGAATACACCTATGGGGAGCTGATCCCTGCAGAGAAGGGTGTGTGTGAGCAGGACACGATGGGAGACAAAGCTGGAGGAGGGGAGGCTGGAGCTCGCATGGAAGGCCTCAGATGCCTCACTAAGGGGTTAGTTTGTTTCTGTCTAAAAATGTCTGTGAGAAACTGCAGCTCCTGGTCACTGAGCACAGTGCCATGTCAGTGTCCTGGGCACTTCGCGTACCTCGTCCCATCAGGGTCAGGGTTTCCTGATAATCCTTCGGGGTAACCACTGTTGTCCTTGCTCTATGGACATGAAGGCTGCGGTGCTCTGCACGTCACAGGCTGCGGGCATAGGCCAGGGCTCGCACCAGTGTATCTGAGTGCAGAGCCAATGCTGCTCCACTCGCACCCCTTCATGTGTGGTGGAGCAGAAGTCCTCGCCAGCATGTCAGGAATTCAGAAAAGTTAGCAAAAATTCCTACTGTGTGACAGAGGGAGGCATTGACATCCCTGTTTGTCCTTGAGAGGGGTCTCCTAACAGGAGAGACAGCATAGACACAAAAGCTATTCCCCTCAACATCCTAGGGAGCCACAGCAGGGAGAGGGCTTGGGACTTTCTGGAGTCTGAAGGAATCAGCTCAGCGCAGTGGGACCCCAGGGAGTTTCCAGTGCAGGGACAGCTGTAGGGTATATAGATGACCTCCAGGAGAAGTGGACTTTATGAGAGAGACATGGGGTGAGGGCAGGGAAGGCTTTTCAGGGGGGACACACTTGGGGAATGAGAATAAATTGGCCGGAATGTAGGTAGTAGAAGGGAAATAAGACAGGTGTTATGGACTGAATGTTTGGGTCCCCCCATACCCAGTGTTGAAATCCTAACCCCTGAGGCGATGGTGTTAGAAAGTGGGGCTTTGGTGATGATTAGGCCATGAGAGTGGAGCCCTCATGAATGGGATTAGTGCCTTATTAAAAAGGCCCCAGAGAGCTCTCTTGCCCCCTTCCTGCCCTATGAGGACACAGAAGAATTTGGCCATGTGCAACCCGGCAGAGGGCCCTCACCAGAACCCGACCTGGCTGGCGCTCTGATCTCATACTGCTGGCCTCCAGAAGTGTGAGAAAATGAATTCTGTTGTTTGTCGGCTCCCTAGTCTGTGGTGCTTTGTTGTAGCTGCCTGAACAGACTAAGACAACAGGAAAGGGNGAGGGAGGCATTGACATCCCTGTTTGTCCTTGAGAGGGGTCTCCTAACAGGAGAGACAGCACAGACACAAAAGCTATTCCCCTCAACATCCTAGGGAGCCACAGCAGGGAGAGGGCTTGGGACTTTCTGGAGTCTGAAGGAATCAGCTCAGCACAGTGGGACCCCAGGGAGTTTCCAGTGCAGGGACAGCTGTAGGGTACACAGATGACCTCCAGGAGAGGTGGGCTTTATGGAAGAAATGATTCCTTGAGAGAGACATGGGGTGAGGGCAGGGAAGGCTATTTCAGGGGGGACACACTTGGGGAATGAGAATAAATTGGCCGGAATGTAGGTAGTAGAAGG
>NW_007727940.1:295244-298202 GCF_000696425.1 Galeopterus variegatus | reverse complement strand
GCTCCCTAGTCTGTGGTGCTTTGTTGTAGCTGCCTGAACAGACTAAGACAACAGGAAAGGGCAGTTGGGGCAAGACTGTGGGTAGCCGGCATACTGAGGCTGGACTTGACTCTGAGCACATGAGAGCCGTGAAACGCAGCTCGGACCAAAGGGATAAATCATGTGCTGTCTGAATTGGCAGAGACCCTAGAGTTCATCCACCACTAACCCCTCACTTTGTGTGAGCATTGAGACCCAGAACATTCTGAGATCTGTCCTTCAAGGACATTAGTCAGGCTGTACCATGTAGGATGCTTGATGAGGGGGAGGGAGTCCTACACATAGATCCATGTTAGGGGGCACCATGTGACCTGTGGTTTTCACACTTCTCATCAGAGAAGCTGACTTGCCTGGGCCAGTGGCCATTCCATGCACCTGGGGGCCAACAGCCGGGGCAACTCTGACTGTTTCATTTAAGGTAGCAAGGACAACTACATTATTTTTTTAAATTCACTGAGATAGGTTATCAAAACAGTTCAAGCAGGAACTTTGAAACCAGGGTCCTGCCACTGAATGGAGCAAACGTAAGAGAGGCTGTGGAGGAGCCCTCACGGCACGCGGCAGCTGTGCGCAGCAGGAGGCGAGAGAGAAGCAGCCCGGGACGTGGTTCCATGTTTTTAATCCCTGGTGACAGAGAGGACTATGGTGTTATGACCAGAAAGATGGCCTTGCAAAGGCAGGGTACCTCATGGGAGGAAGGTAGCGCGTTCTGTTGTGTGTCTGTTGAGTAGACTAGTGCAGAGATGTCTAGAAACTAGAAACGTCCTCCCGGCAGTCAGAAGGAAGGCAGGCCGTGGACAGAGACATCTGAGTCTTCCTTGTGGAGGGACACGAAGAAGGAGGCCATTGCCAAGAGAGAGAAAAGGAAGCAAGGACAGATTTGGGTCGTTGTGGGGAAAGGAGGAACCAGAGAAGAAACAGTTGGGAAGCCAGAGGGAGAAGAAAACTCAGAATTGAAGTCTGAGAAGCAGAGTTGATGATCGAAGGAATGTGATATAAAATCTAAATTTTCATTTTATAATCCTTGTGCTTCTGAAGAGAGAAAGAATATTAAATAGTAAAAGCAAAAACAAAATAAAAAAACAACCCAGAAAGATAGTAGACAGGGAAGGGCTGGTGGAATTCAATTTGGGGCTGTTTCAAATCATGAAACCTCCTCATGGGCTAAGATAGATAAATCAAGTGCTAAGTAGAATCCCCTTAACAACTCATTAGGTTTGCACACTCTCCTGATTTGTTTGGGGAACTGGCCTTTGGGCCTCATTCAGGCCTCCATTCCCTTCCTGGTTGTGCTGCGCTTTTGCCAGAAGCTGCATGCAGAAGCCCCCATCTGTCTCTCTGCCACACGTCCTCCAGTGCGTCTTGTGTGGGGAAGCTTCATTTGACTCCAGGGCAGGGAAACGTCACTCAGAGCAAGAGGGTACACATATCTGTGGAAGTTGCTAGACGTGCAAGATTTCCTGCTGACACCAGAGTTTCAGCTAAGCAGGGTGCACTTGGGTTGGCAGGTTTCCATGGAAGGAGTTTTGGAGTGTCTTTTCCCCACCTCTCCTTAGCTCTGGAAGAAAAGACAGCTGCTTCCTTCTTCTCCATCCTCCTCCCCAACTCCCCACAGCAATGACATTTTTGTATACTTCCTCTCCATTTGCAGCATTACCTTTTGGATGGGGTTAATGATTGTCCTCTGAGAAGCCATTGACCCTTTGGCCTCTGGAGTGCTTAGCTCATCGCAGCCACCAAAGCCTCCTGGCGGGAGCATTTGAGGTCCTGTCCGGGCTGCCCGGTTTCCACCAGACCTCCCAGAGGCTGGACCTGATGCAGACAACTTGCTCAGCAGACAGACAGGACCAGCCTCCAGGCTAGCTGGTGCCAAATAGAGGCCAGACAGGGAGCAGGGCCTCCTGTGGACCATGCAGGGTGGCAGCAACACCGGTGCTCAGTGGACAGATAGCACATTCCTTAGTGAGGCCTAAGGAACCATCTGCCCCCTGCAGAGTGACATTTGCCATGTGTGGCATTTCTGCTTTTGTAATAAGTATTGTAAAGTGCTGTTCGTTAGCTTTAAAAGAAGTAGGAAAAAAGCCCTTCAAAATCTCAGCTTCCCCATGGAGCTTGGTTTGTTTTATCTTTAAAGAGTTCTGCCTCACTCTATGTCCAGCACATTGTTAGTGAGAGGCCAGTTACTTCTAAAACACTCTGTCTTGATGATCTTGAAATCTAATAGCGAGCAGAGGAGCCCAGCAAGGATTAAAGAACTCTTGTTTCTCACTAACAAGAATCCACTTCTCAGATAAAAATGGAAACCTTTTATTATGGAAATTTGAGTCTCCCCACCCCCTCACCTCCTCCCAGAGGTCTATAAGTAAAGTTACATCTTTGGTAATAATTTGGTTCTGGAGCTCTGTGCAAAACAAACCCATTTTCAATACTGATTTTTAAATCATTCACATTTCATTTGTATATTCATTCATGTGTTAAACAAACAGGGTTGAGCACCAAGTTTAGGATGGATGCTGGGGGAGATGCTGGAGATACAGCGATGAGTAAGACCCTATGCTTGTCTCAGGGGGCACTCAGATGCGGGAGGGTCAGCCAGCAGGCGAAAGTGGCAACACAGCAGAGGGAGCATTGCATGCCTCTTTCTGTAAAGGGCCAGATAGTAAATACTTTAGGCTTTCCGGTCCAGACGGTCTTTGTTGCAGCTATGCAGCTGTACTGTGGAAACTTGGAAGTAGCCATTAGCAACACACAAACCAATGAGTGTGGCTATTGTGTTCCAATAAAACTTTATTTACACAAACAGGCAGCAGGCTGGATTTGGCTGACTATAGTACTAGAGCTTTGTTTAATAAATCTGCCTAAGGGTCATCTGCCTTACGGGATATAATTTTGTTTGACTTACTGTTTGTTGATTTGGCC
>NW_007727940.1:293514-294134 GCF_000696425.1 Galeopterus variegatus | reverse complement strand
GAGCATTGGATGGGAAGAGCAGGAAGCCTGACCATGGATGCCACCCTCACTCGTTCTGTTGTCCCAATCCATTTGGTCCTAGTGCTAAAACTGTGGATTATACACAGCAAAACAAAAGCCCTACAGTTAAGTAGATATTCTCTTCTTAGAGGGCAGTTTAGGGATCATCCATTGGAGAATGGCAACAGGACCTTGAACTTTAAAAGGAAAGACCTCCCTGCTCAGAGACTGATGCAGGGGAGGATTAGGTAGAGATTCGTGATCCTGCTGTCCCTCACTTCCTAGCAGAGTAAGTGTCTCCCCAGTTTTTTGCTGATGGAGTTGCAGCCCAGTGTTCTCAGAGAAATAGAAGAGCTTAGTTGCCTCTTGCTATGCTTTTTCCTCATTCTCCTGCTCTTCCGATGTCCATAGATGCTTCTCTTTCCCCTCTGGGCAGCATCTTGAGTCTTGCCAGTTCTCTTCCATTCTCTTGGTCATGCGGGTGGAATGGCCTTGCCCTGACCGCCGCTGCCCTGACCACCACTGACACTGCTGAGCCTTGTCACCTTGCAGCAGCCGTGTGGCAGGAGCACACCCAGAGCACCTAGTACCTGAACACAGGGTCAGGGAAGCTGCCAGGC
>NW_007727940.1:292482-293335 GCF_000696425.1 Galeopterus variegatus | reverse complement strand
GTGGCAGGAGCACACCCAGAGCACCTAGTACCTGAACACAGGGTCAGGGAAGCTGCCAGGCCCCCAGGTGAATGCTTCCAGGGCCAGTGAAGCAACCAGACAGACAGAATCAGAACATGCTAGGCATCAAGGCAAGAGCAGGAGGGCAGGGAGCACTCGGCAGAGCCCACCACCCTGGACCACAGCGTTCCTTAGCCCTGTTTATTACTCCTCAGGGAGTTCAAAACACAGGACCGAGGTTGGAAGGGTGGGGTGGGAGGGGCAGCAAGAAAAAAAAAAAAAGAAAGAAAAAGAAAAGGGAGTTGCTTTGCAAAGACAGATGAGGATCCACAGTTATGCCTTGGGGTGTGGAGAATAAATGAAACTTGCCCCACATCTGCTTCCCCCTCCCATGAGCACAGATAAGGCAAGGAAATAAAAAGCATGGGAGCAGTACCCGCCCTGGCAGAGCCCAGGTGGTGGGAGCCAGTACCGCCAGCAAAGTGCCCACTGAAGTCACTTAGCACGGGAGCTGTGAGCACCCTGACTGCAAGGGCTTTCTGTAGCATTTAAACATGGAATGGAGGGCTAAATAAAAGGTCTTGTGTTGACTGGCCTAAAATTGAAATCATTTCTTTTTCTTCCTTCCTTCCTTCCAAAAAAAAAAAAAAACCACCAAACTTATTTTCCAAGAAATAGCACAAGTGCTTTGGTTTAATATCCAGAGGATTCCTTTCACTAAGAAGAGCCCCTCTAAAGTCAACTCAGACTCTAAAAACATTAAACCACGCTACTGGGGCCCACATTCAACAGGGGGCCCCTTTACACATTCAACTGAATTTGGTAGAATTTTGACTTGAAGAAATTCATACAT
>NW_007727940.1:290534-291313 GCF_000696425.1 Galeopterus variegatus | reverse complement strand
GGGGCCCCTTTACACATTCAACTGAATTTGGTAGAATTTTGACTTGAAGAAATTCATACATTTTATTAACAATTTATAGAATGGACTATATGAGCCAAGAAAATGTGGGGCTCAATTCTCCCCCTCCCCAATATCTGGTCCCAGTGCACCCACCATCCCCATGTCCTCTCCTCAGAGCCTGCCCAGGCACCCAGGGTCCTCTCTTCTGAAGCCTGAGCCCATGGGGCAACCTCAACCCCCACTTCCCCACTCTGTGCATGCTTTTCCTTCATCCAGAGGCTCTTAAGCTGTCGTGAGCTGTGCTGAGCTGTGACAAACATTCTAGGTGACCTTGAACACATCACTCTTTTTCTGGGCTTCAGCTTCCTCCCATGTAAAATGGGCTGGGATAATTTCTTTCAGCTCTGTAGTCCACCGGTTAGCTCATTTTTCCATTGATTCCACAAAGAGGTATTGAGTATTTTCTCTCTGCTAGACACTATGCCAAGGGCAGGGCTTCCGAGTAGACTTGAATGAGCTCCCCTGCCATCATCCTGTTTGCCTGTTGGGGTTGGATGGCCCCAGGCCATGTTTAGCACTGACCAGTCTTGTACTCCTGCTCCTTTCCTTCTTCACAGACACTGGGGAAGGAGAAAGGCATAAGCCATGGGCCCTGAGGGTCTTGGTTCTGTCTGGTTCTAGAGCCAGTCCAGCCCCAGATTAGCCTAGACCCTTCCCCTCTCCAGGATGAGTCTTCTGCACAGTCTTAATCTATCTGCATATGTCTTGTTTTCTCTTTC
>NW_007727940.1:285927-290087 GCF_000696425.1 Galeopterus variegatus | reverse complement strand
TCTCCAGGATGAGTCTTCTGCACAGTCTTAATCTATCTGCATATGTCTTGTTTTCTCTTTCGTTTCTGCGTCTCTGAAGTGAGGATTTAAGGACTTCAGTGGCTAACCCAGTGCTGAGAACTGGCCCACTTCGGTGCAAGGGTACTGTCCACCCTTCCTCATCCAGCTGTGCAAACTGCACAGTCTTTTCTGCTCTGCCCATTTTCCACTGCCTTGCTGCCTCTGGGCTACTCATGATCTACTCTGACCTCCAGATCTTTTTCCACAAAATGTTTTTTTGGCCATTCATCCCACATTTTATTTTAATGTTTCTTTTTAATTGAGGTGAAATTAATATAACATAAAATTAACCATTTTAAAGTGTACAAGTCACAAGTTGGTAGATTCACAATGTGTCGTTACCACCTCTATCTAGTTCCAAAACAATTTCATCACCCCTAAAGGAAACACTATACCCAACAGCAGCCACTCCCCATTTCCTCCTCTCTCCAGCCCCTGGCAGCCATCAATCTGTGTTCTGTCTCTATGGATTAATCTATTCTGGATACTTCATAAAATAGAATTGCACAATATGTGAACTTTTGGGTTTGGCTTTTTCACTTAGCATGTTTTTGAGGTTCATCCACGTGGTAGCACGTATGAGTGCTTTGTTCCTTTTTATGGTTGAATAATATTCCATTGTACGGATAGACCACCATTTGTTTATCCATTCATCAATGGACATTTGCTTTGTTTCCATCTTTTGGCTGTTGCAAATAGTTCACTATAAACATACGTGTACAGGTCTTTGTTAGAGTTCCTGTTTTCAGTTCTTCTGGGTATATACCTAGAAGTGGAACTTCTGGGTCCTATGGTAACTCTGTTTAACTTTTTTAGGAACCACCAACTATTTTAATGTTTTTTATTTAGAGTATTTAGAGTTTTATGCTTTGCATCTAGTTTTCTTTAGGAAGCACACTCCTAAAGTTTTCTTTAGGGGAGATATTTGTGTTTACTGTATCCTCCTCATCCTTCATGTCCATTTCTCCAGTTTACCAAGGTCATTTTGAATTCTCATGCCAGCTCCTGTGACTTGGCCACCTGCCAACTTGGTTTCCTTTTCAGACTTAATGAGCACGTTTCTAAGTCACTTATGAAGTGTCAAATACACAGGGCCCTGGGCTGATCCTACCTTGACTAGCTTGTTTGGCCCCACATGCTCTATGTACTCACTGCCAGCCTTTGGTGTGTGTCCCCTGCATCCCCCAGAACCACATAGCCACACCAGGCCCAGAGTGTATCTGTGACAGGCATGTAGAAATCTGCATGGAAGAATTCTTAGGGCTCTCCTGGCTGGCATGAGGTGTCTCTCCTGTTGCTCTCTTGCTGGAACAGGCCCATGGGGCACTGGCAGGTAGAGTGAGGGGTGAGATCAGAGTGGTGTGGGCAGAACTAGAAGCCGCATGGGACAGTCAGGTTTCAGTAACAGGAAAGCACAAGGCGGAGTGAGAGGTGTAGCTGGGGTCAGATCAGGGTGGTCACAGGAAACAAAAATACTACTTGAGCAGGCCCATGGGGTGTGGAGGTCACAGATGAGGAGTAAAATAGCAACAGACCGCTGGGCAGGACCAAAGACTTAGGAGAGGTAGAAGCTGAGGGAGCTCCGAGCAGGCCTTGTTAGCAGACTTGGAAAAGGCAAGTCTCTGTTTAAAGGGAATGGCTCTTCCCTAATCAGCTCTGCCCTGAGGCAGTTCTTTTAAATCCTAAAGGACGGGTCCTGCCAGGTCTGGCTTCCAGGGCAGAAGCTTAGTCCCTCTCCATACAAGGACCTTCCTTATGCCGTGGGCCAGCTGTGGTGTCTTTTTGATTGTGTTATGGCAGAAAGGGTCAGAGTGGAAATGGGGAGAGACAGAGTACCCCTGGCCAGCATGTGGTGGAAGTGGTTCTGGACCCTAAGTGAGGACACTTGGCCTGTGCCCACGGTTCCATTACTGCTCACCATGGGATGCTAGCCAAGTCTTTCCCTCTGTGCCTCTCTTTGATCCCTCACCCATCAAATTAGAGGAAAGACAAGATGGTATGGAAGGTCTCTCCATCACCAGTGGTCCCTGAGGTTTGTTCCCAGAGGATTCACCCTTCAGGCTCCATTCTTAACTGTGAGCTTTTGACTGAAGTTCACCCAGACTTGATGGTAGGGGTATCAAGAGCCCCCACCCCAAGTACAAGAGAGGCATGTGCAGGACTCAACTTATCACAGGTGTGGGGATGCGGTGTGGCTCTGACCAGCCCACTCACTCAAGGCACTTACTATACAGGGCAGCCTCAGTCCCTGCAGCCTGTCTAGCCCATCTCAAGATCTCCCCCTCCACAGGTTGGAGCCATCGGCGATGAGGAGGAATGGGTCAGCCTCTATGAAGAGGAGAATGAGCCTGACGCCCAGACACTGGAAATCCCAAACCTCACACCCTATACTCAATACAGGTGAGAAGAGCTGGTGATAAGCCACTACAGGAAGAAGTGTTGGCATCTTGAGCAGGTGGCTCCTGTTGCAACAACAAAATCCAATTGTATGTATGTAAATTAGGAGTCGCCAAGTGAGAATAAACCAAAACCTTCAGGAGAAGGCAAAATACACAGTTGAGTATTACTCCAAGAGGGATTATACCCAGATGTTAGATTAGCCATGTTCTTTCCAGCAATACTAGCCAGCAAAATACCCTATAGAAATGGCTTACTATTATATCAGGCTTAATAACTACAAACCACAGGCACTTTTGTGGCACTTTTCTTTACAAAACTCTACAATCTCTTGGGACTATTAATATGCTGTGTGCAAACAAAGCAGCTGTCCTAGGAATATCCTTCCCAGGGTCCGGGAGTTGCTAGTCTCACTAATCAAGCACTTAACATGCCATTTAACCTCTTGCTTCTTGATCCTGAAACTTATCCAGGCAGTAAATCCTTGGCCTTAACAAAGGGTAGAGCGATCATGAGCTGTTAGTGATGTTATAACTTCCTGTAAGATCATTGAAGGAGATGAAATTTCCAGTTATCACCAGATGTTGAGTTTGATAGTGTCATTGTTCTGCCAGGATGGATACATTTCATAAAATTGAGGAATGAAAGAATAAAAATTACTAATTCAGGGAGTAAAGGTGAAATTACATCTTTGTAAAGAACATTTTTTTCAGTACAAAACCAAAGTTAGAGTTTTTAAAAAACCTAATGAGAGATGCTGTTTAGCTTCTATTCATTTTAACATCCTTCCTAAGATTAGAGCTGATGAATCAAGACACAATACACTAATTTTTAAAGAAAAACGGCTTAAAATGAGACTTTTAGCTGAAGCTATATAATTATTTCAATGATCAGAAACTGTGATTAGGGTCCAGTGTCCGTGTTTAAAATTTATGTAAATTTAGGGAACTTTTGTAATAAATACATGTGTGTGCACTTAGGATTTTTTTCTTGTATGTAAATTCAGTTCAAATATTTATATATAAATAAAGAACAGACAGAACTAAAAGCATTAACATAGACTTTAGAGAACCTCTAACTCCACCTTCATTTTATAGAGAAAGAAACAGAGATGAGTCTGATTTGCTGAAGATCTCACAGTTACTCATTGGATTAAAATCCCAGGATGTGAATTCTGGGGCTGTTGTTCTTCTCTTGAACCAACAGAGAATAGAGTGTGGGGGTGCCTTTGGTCATTAAAAAGACAAAACTGTCATTTACAAAACTGTTATTGGTAGCCACATTCTGACCCTCTAACTCTGTTGAATAGCTACTTGAACTTTAATCCCCTGATGTTAACCTAAACTTGAATCAGCCAATGGCAACCGGTGATGACATAAATTTCTCTCCATCTAACCCAGCCAATTATGCTCTGCTTGGGAATTTAAAATCATTGAGTTGCAGTAGATTTGCCATTCTTTGAAAGCTTTTAGGGAAAAGGGCCATATATGTAATTTGCATTTTTAATGAAACCAAGTGGAAAGAGGGTGTCCTTGAGCAATGGCCTTTGTGATACAGGCAGACACATATCTGAGCCCTTTCCTAAGAAAGTCTTGGGGTTTTTTGGTTTTGTTTTGTTTTTTCCTTATTCCTTTTTGCCTTAGAATAACTCATCAATGGCCTTATCTTTAGATTTCGAATGAGGCAAGTGAACATTGTTGGTC
>NW_007727940.1:283746-285651 GCF_000696425.1 Galeopterus variegatus | reverse complement strand
GAATAACTCATCAATGGCCTTATCTTTAGATTTCGAATGAGGCAAGTGAACATTGTTGGTCCAAGCCCCTTCAGTCAATCATCTCGGGTCATCCAGACTCTGCAGGCCCCACCCGATGTGGCTCCAAACAGCATCACAGTCCGAACTGCCAGTGAGACCAGCCTGCGGCTCCGCTGGGTGGTAAGTTGGGAGTCGGGAAGGGGAGGCTGCAAGCATGATAGTCTTGAGGTGGCCAGAGCACACATGTGAATCCAGAGCTTAGTAGTTTCTTAGTCATGCCCTTTTCCTAGTCAAAACTAATCCTGTCATTAAGCCAAAAAGTATTACATTTTACAATTAGTGTTGGATCTCAGACTGGCTCAGGATCTCTTCTTAATCAGTAGCATTACTCACTCTCTTCTTGGAACTGAGGCCTATCCTTTGGGGGAGGAAAGCCAATGGTGCTGCCTGCTGGACCTGTAAGTCCTTAAGCCAGGTCAACATGGAACTGGTGCTCAGTGTTTGTAGGAGAGCAGTCTGATATTTAATCAGAACATTTCCCTACAAAATTAAGCCAAAGTATATTAAAAGAAATTATGTCCAGCCAAAGTTACTGGCAGAGTTTCATTTTATTCACAGAAGGAAACTGTCAGGGAAAAACAGAGTAGAAGTTTGTAAGAATATTCCCCCATGGGCCGGCCCGTGGCTTACTTAGGGGAGCTTGGTGCTGACAACACCAAGTCAAGGGTTAAGATCCCCTTACTGCTCATCTTTTAGGGGGAGGGAAAAAAAAAAAAATATATATATATATCTTCCATGGAATTGGCCTCATAAGACAGGCCCATCCTTTGAGAGCTTTAGAGGTGACAGGTCTGAGACGTCAGGTCATCATGGACCACTGTTAATTTCCAGCCTCTGCCTGATTCCCAGTACAATGGGAACCCCGAGTCCGTGGGCTACCGAATTAAGTATTGGCGCTCAGACCTCCAGTCCTCAGCACTGGCCCAAGTCATCAATGATCGACTGGAGAGGGAGTTCACCATCGAGGAGCTGGAGGAGTGGACTGAATACGAGCTGCAGATGCAGGCCTTCAACGCCGTTGGGTCCGGGCCGTGGAGCGAGGTGGTGCGGGGCAGGACACGGGAGTCAGGTGAGAAGAAGGCAGTTCCAGTCCTGGAGACACAGACCTTTCCATGTCTCCTTAAAGGTGGGGCTTAGTGACACTGAATCTTCAAATCCCAGGTTGAAAGCATCTCCTTGACTTGTCCCACTTGTCTATGTTGGTGCTTTCCTAACCCACTGGTTAGGCCAGCGTTGATAAGAATTTAAGTAAAACTTCATTAGGTCCCCAAGCCATTCATTTGTAATTAATGATGAATTCTAACGGGGGCTGGACTCACATTATTATATTTTTAATTAGAAATAATTTTCACTATCAATGATGAAAGCAAGATCCTATGGGGAAACTTTAAAATGGAAGATATTCAGAACCTCCTCCTCACAAATCAATATGGGTAATATGTTAAGATAGCCTACACTGCAGTGAAAAATAGACCCCCAAAGGTCAATTGCTCTGGTATCACAGAAGCTTATTTCTCACGCATATTGTCTTCTAAGGTGGGTGTTCCTGTTTGGTAAGTGGCTCTCTACCATGAGGGGATTCAAGGATCCAGGCTCTGCTATTCTGTAGGACTAGTCACCTTCTGCATCTAGCTACCAGAAAGGGAAAGAAAGAACAAAGAATGGACACACCTACCTCTTAGAACCCATCCAGAAATGACACACAGCACTCTGCTCATAGTCATCAGGCACAGTCATGTGCTAATTGCCAGGAAGAAAGGGAAAAGTATTTTTGGTCAAAATTGAGTAGTCTCTGCTGCGTTATGCTAATGATGAGCATGTCCACCTAATCTTCTAGGCTTTACA
>NW_007727940.1:275715-283261 GCF_000696425.1 Galeopterus variegatus | reverse complement strand
TCTGCTCATAGTCATCAGGCACAGTCATGTGCTAATTGCCAGGAAGAAAGGGAAAAGTATTGTTGGTCAAAATTGAGTAGTCTCTGCTGCGTTATGCTAATGATGAGCATGTCCACCTAATCTTCTAGGCTTTACGGACTGACTTTGACCAGTCAGCAGGGGTTTGGACCTTTCTTAGCCTCACTTGAGTTTGTAGAAATGCAAAGAGAAGAGTGCAACTAACAAACACCCTTTATTTTATTTATTTATTTTTTTTGTGGCTGGCCACAGAGATCAAACCCTGGACTTGGTGTTATCAGCACCGCACTCTAACTGAGCTAACCATCCAGCCCTAATGCTCTTTGAAGGTGTGCTTTGGCATGGACTGGCTCCCTTCTATCTGGTCTGAGTTAGTGACGTTTTGTCCTGAAAAGGAATGAACTGTTTCTCCCCTCACCATCTTCTTTGATGGATGTCACAGCAAGTACTTGGTATATGGGGGGGCAATTAATTCTAAACCAAGTTAGACTGTGTAAATAGTAGTTAAATTCCTGACCTTTGTCCAGACACAAGTGAGGAGAAGGCATGAAAGTCTAAGATGGTGAACTAGGTCAGTGATCAGAGATAGAGACTTTCCCCACTCCTTCCCCCAGGAAGTCCTCGGTCCATTTTGCTTATTGGTGTCAAATGCTATTATTCGTTCTCTTTTCCTTCCCTTCAGTGAATGTCTGAGTTAAATGAAAACTTCAGCTCTATTGTTCAAGCTCTATTGTAGACTTAGCTATGTTTCCTGGAGACAGTTTCTGATCCCAGTGTGAGTCCTCGTTTCCTTGAGGCTCTGAGGGGACAGAATCCGAGAGGTCACACTTGAAGCTGATGTGGGACATGAGGGAGTCCAGAGGTGGCCAGTGCCTGCCTGTGGCTGTTTCCACCCCAAGTCCTTGAAAATACCCTCACTTCCTCTGACCAGAACCTCTCTGCTTCTGCCCATGAGCTAAGATACCATGTGAAGAAAGAGTCTGCCTGTTGTTGTCTTAAATACCAAACTTAACTAATTAAATTTCTAAAGGTTGAAAACTGCCATAGGAGATAGAGTTAGAACTCAGAGTGACGTTGCTGGGGTGAGTTAGGAAGGCCAAGTGCATGTCAGTACATTGAAGAAAAATTTCAGTAAACTGAGCAGGAGGGTGAAGGACGTGATTGGCACAGGACCTGCTGGTGTGGCTGGAAGTGGCTTTGGAAGCAGCATCCTCAACATGGAGGAGTTTAAGAGGGAAGAGAGAACAGATGCCTGGCGAGCCCATGGCTTCCAGCACTGGCCTGCCTGCTCCCAAAGCAGAGCCCCATTAGGAGCTCTGAAGAGGGACAAGTGCCAAGAAGAAACTTAGAAGACAGTGCCAAGGTGAGCAGCGAGGCCTGTGAGGAAAGCCAGAGTGAGGAGTGGATCAGCTTTGAACTATAAGGAAAAGAAGAACTACTCAGCCCTGGGGGTTCTCCTTACGGTACCCACTTCACCCAGTGCTAACCAGGGGGCTGTTTGTGCTGTGAGGGGTTGTATATATATATATATAATGGTGCCAAACACTGACCCCCTCAGCCCTCAAGGTGGCCAGGCTGGGAGGGTGGGGGGAGGGGGACAGTCTGCACCCCTGGTGGTTGAAGACAGCAGCACACAGCATGCTCAGGGCATCCCCGTGTCAACAAATACCATCTTCTCTGAGTGTCACAATGTGAGAAGGTTTGGAAAGCACTGGATAAAGGTTTCTCTTCCCCCACTTTTTTGCTAATCCCCCAGTTCCCACCAATGACAGACGTCAAATAGGTCTGAACCTGACTTTGCCATTATCAGGATGCACATACACATTACTAGGATACGCCTTGACTTTGGTGCACTTTTAGTTACAGACTCCAAGCAAAAGCTCTCATGCAATTCTATGACTTTTTCATCCTAATCTGGGGAGGTGAGGGGAGAGGCAGGTAGTGGTAGGTAGAAACAGATTTATTATCAGGTATGAATACTCTGAGTGCACAGTGTGAACCCTGGAACCCACTAATGAGAGCCACCAACAACCAAGAGGCTATCACGACAACCGTCAAGCTCTGAGAGGACCCATATTGACAGAGGAGTTTGCCAATGGAGCCAGGGCTGGATCAGGTGTCTTCTCTGGCTTTCTTTCAGACTGCAGATTTTGTTATATTAGAAAGAAAAGATTGAGACACATTGGTGCTTGGCTTGTGACGGTGATCATATGGATTTTTTTTTTTTTGAAGCTCTATTGTCTTCAATATCTGAATCATTATGACAGAGATAACTGGAGAAATTTATTTATTTTTTATTATTATTTTTTTTTTAAAGATGACTGGTAAGGGGATCTCAACCCTTGGCTTGGTGTTGTCAGCACCACGCTCAGCCAGTGAGCAAACCGGCCATCCCTATATAGGATCCGAACCCGCAGCCTTGGTGTTATCAGCACCGCACTCTCCCGAGTGAGCCACAGGCCGGCCCGATAACTGGAGAAATTTAAAGGACAGTTCTAAATCCAGTAATAGGCATACCAATAAAATATTTTTTGAAAAATAAAACTTCTGTTAAAACCAACTAAAAAATTATAATTTTTATAAAAATATTTTTAAATGGATAAAATATAATTTTTTGTAATTTTAGATTTGTTGATGTGCTCTTAAGAAAAACAGGAAAATCCCCAGATGTCAGAGGCATAAAGGGGGCTGGAAGCTAGAGCAGTAAAGGCTGAGCTGCCCCGGGGGGGGGGGGGGGTTGGTGGGGCTGGATCCATCCTGGTAGTTTCAGAACTTGGCATTTGATGCTCATGCAAGAACAGGAGAGTCAGCCTTGAATCTCTGTAAGGGAGGAGTTAGAACCTAAGCTCCTGCATGAAGACAAGGCTCTTGAAGTCTGTACCCTCTTCAATAGGGGAGACTAAAAATATCTGCCCATAGAAGTTTGTCTATGTCTACCTGGTTTCTGAATGGGGGGAAAAGTAACTCTCAGTCCTTTGTCTGACTCAGGTTTGGGTTCTGAATTTACACTGTATGAGTGGTTCAGAAACTCCCAGAAGAAAAATTAACATAAAATTTGGTTCCAGAAACCAAAAGTGCAAGCAAACATAGATAAGTTGGACTTTGTCAGAATGAAAACTTACATGCTTCAAAGAATACTATAAAGAAAATAAGGGAAAAAAACTCAAAATGGAAGAAAATACTTGCAAATCATATACCTGACAAGTGACTTGAGGATATGAGGGTACTTCAAAAAGGTCATGGAAAGATTTGTATTAACTTTTAATTCTATTTTTCCCCAAACTTTGAAGTACCCTCGTATAAAGACCTCTTACAACTTCACAATGAAAAGACAAATGGTCCAATTAAAAGCTGGGCAAAGGATCTGAATAGACATTTCTCTAAAGAAGACATACAAATGGCCAATACGCACATGAAAAGATGCTCAACATCGTTAGCCGTTAGGGAAACGCAGATCGAAACCATAATGAGATACCACTTCGCATCCCTAGGATGGCTAAAATAAAAAAAAGATGGGCAACAAGTGTTGGTGAGGATGTGGAGAAATTGCAGGTTGGAATGTAAAATTATACTGATTTGGAAACAGGTGGCATTGCTTAAAAGGTTAAACATAGAATTACCATATGACACAGCAATTTCATTTCCAGGTATATACCCAAGAGAACTGAAAACAGGTGTCTACCTAAAAACTTGTATATGAATGTTCACGGCAGCATTATTTATAACACCGAAAAGTGGAAACAACCCAAATGTTCCTCAGTTCATGAATGGATAAATAAAATGTGGCATATGCATATAATGGATAATTCAGCAATAAAAAGGAATGGAATTCTGATACTTGCCACAATGTGGATGAATCTTGAAACCATTATGCTAAGTGAAAGAAGCTACACAAAAAATACCGCATGTCATATGATTCCATTTATGTGAAATGTCTAGAATAGGCAAATCTACAGAGACAGAAAGTAGATTGTGGTTGTCTATGCCTGGAGAGAGGGTTTGAGAGGAATGGGAAGTGACCGGTAATGGGTACAGGGCTTCTTTTGGGAGTGATGAAATGTTCTAAAGTTCATTGTGATAATGGTTGCACAGCTCTGTGAAAACACTAAAAAACATTGAATTGTATACTTCAAATAGATGAATTGTATCACAGTAAAGCTGTTTTTTTTTTTTTTTTTTAAGGAAAGCTCAGTTTTCCTAGATTAATTTTGTTACAGGTAAAATGTTATTTAAAAAGGGGAGTTCACAGATTGTCCACTTTGCATTTGGTTGGAGGGTCCTGAAGATTGTTCTCACAGCCCATAATATCTTCTTATCCTCAGGGGAAACACTGATTAATTTCTCCTGAAATAGTTACATATTATACTCCAATAAATAGTTTTACTCTCCTCTAAAAACAAAATAAAACAAAAAGAACATACGGAAAGAAGGGAAGAAAGGAAAGAAAGAAGGAAGGAAAACCACGGTTTCATGCCCAGCCTTCTGGACAGCCATCAGAAGCAAACGTGACTCTTCTCTGGAGAGATGTTGCCACACCCAAATTGTTCCAAATAAAAACCAAGCCCTTTTAAAGATGAATCACAATTATCAAACACACACGGAAATAATCTGTCATGAGTAAAAATGAGCAGCTTAAAAAAAAGGAAAGACAGAAAGAGGGCCTGATTGCTTTAAAATACATACTAGTCTGAAAGAGAATATGTCATAAGTGCACTTAAAATTAGTAAAGTCTTACATTATTAAAAGAAAGCATTAAAACTTTAAGTAAAGATTTAAGATTCTTTTAAAAAGAAATATCCAAATAGGACACCGTCTTTGAAAATAAAACTCTATGGTTAAGGTAAAAAGCAGTTGAGATGCTGCCAAAGAGAGAATTATCAAACTGGAAGCTAGATTTGAGTAAATAACTCAAAATAGAAAATCTTAAAAACAGTTGGAGTGAAAGGCAGGTTATCCATGAAGGTAAGACAATTTCACTGAAGCAACTTCTTGAGAACAATAGAGGCCAGAAGACAATGGAATAATAATCATGAAGGAGGTGAAAGAAAACTTTCAACTTCAAATTTTACAACCAGCTAAACTACTTTTGAAGGATTTCATTCAGAAAAAAACTAAATGTTACATAAAAATGAAAAAAAGGTAATAAAAATGGAAATATTGTTTTGATAATTTTTCAAAGAACACTATTTAAAAACAAAGTAAACCAATGGCAAAATTGCTGAATGGAGACTTTATTTTTGTACAAACTTTTCCAGCTGTTGAAAAACTATTTTTACAATAGTCAAGAGAGGGTAGTACTTTATGTATAAACTCACTCCAGATTTTTTTCTTCTGACTTTGTTCTCTTCAGACAACCTTGTATTATCTGTTACACAATAACTGAGGAGATTTTCTGGAGCAATATTATTTATTTTTATAGGGACTACCATGTTTTAATTAATATTCACATATAGATTTTTCTATCCAAAAAAGCACTATGGATTTGTTTTTGTCTTAGTGAATTGGTTTTTGATCAAGGTAAGAATTCTTGTAACTGAGGGTTTGCTTTGTCAGTTATCACATTCTTTCTTCTTTTGGGGGCTACAGCTTACAGGAAATTATTTTTTAGTTTTTAATTAAATTTTGTTAAATTAGAAATTTTGGTGCAGCAGTTATCCCTCTGGGAGGAGGAGAAGAGTTTTGATTCAAGTGTTTTCATCACAAATTGAGTAATGGGGTTGTTGATCTTCATCTCAATATGTGGATGATTCAGATTTCAGACATTTTCAGTGCTGGAATAATAGAGTCCTAGAGACCTCTCTTGGGCTGATCTCTCCTCCAGTAGGTGCTGGTTCTCAATGTCAGTCCCCTTGCCACCTGGGCATTCTCAGGTGCCCTGTTGATCTTCATCTCAATATGTGGATGATTCAGATTTCAGACATTTTCAGTGCTGGAATAACAGAGTCCTAGAGACCTCTCTTGGGCTGATCTCTTCTCCAGTAGGTGCTGGTTCTCAATGTCAGTCCCCTTGCCACCTGGGCATTCTCAGGTGCCCTTCCAATATTGCTGGTCCTGTAGGACTTAAGTTCCTCCACCTCCTGTTCAGCTCTTCTGAATGGAGCTTTCAGAACCTCCTTCTATGGGAAGCTCCTCACCTCTGTCCGGTGAGGTCCTCCCACTTGCAGCAGTTTGGACTTCTTGCCTTTCCTGGTCCTGCTGCCATCTAACACTTACCCTCCCCAGCAGAGAAATCCATCCTACCAGGCATGCTCAGCATTCGAGGTGGGGGGAGGTCGGGCAGAGATGGTGAGTGAAGGAGCTGCTAGGGCCACAGGGTGGAGAGGAGCCAACAGGGAGTGGGGGGATTGCAGAGGGAGCTGAGCAAGACAGTAAAGTAGGGAAACACTGTCTGAAACGAAAGTGTCACCTCAATGAAAATAGTGGTTTCTTGCTACTTAAAATAGCACAGTGCACGTGAATAAGAAAACCAGTGTTGGAAACATAGAGCAGAACATTTGGAACTATATTTAAATGAAGATTATAATTTTAAAGTGCACTCTTAACAGGTTCTGTGACATCTTATGATATATTATCAGGACAAATGAGGCCTTAAAAACCAAAAGAAACCATATGAGGAGTAGCAGCAAACTGCATAGCGAGAAATGAAATCCTGTAGAGGAGAGAGAAAAATGGAGGAGGAGAAAATAAGCATATTGAACAGTTTTGTTTTTAATGGAAGGGGAATTTCTAAGAACGTCTCAAAACTTAAGATGTCAGGTTTGAAAAGGAGTAGAGTCCACCTCAAAAGAGATGAAGGGCAAGATTTCTCTTTTTCGGATCTTAAAAAGAAATACTTTATAACTAAGTGGACAGTTTTGTCCTGGTAGAATTCGAATTAGCTGGAGTTTTTTCATCCTGAACTCTGCCATTTTCTCTTCTTTAGCAGCCTCTCCTGGCTGTCCTCTTGCAAGAAATTCAGCCATGTTCAAAGTGCTGCGTCTGAGTTGCTACAATCACCAGGTTGCCCTCGTTCTTAGGGGACATGGATAGCCCTCCAGTAAATGGATGTACATATTACCACATCTTAGAAAATCAGCTATTATTTGTAGATCTGTAGTGAGAATTGGGCACTTACAGTTTCCAAGATTGACCTGTTATAAGCAGTTAAGGATTTGAGAGGTGGACTAGTTGTGTTGCTATGACAATGGCCTCCCTTGTTACAGATAGGGACAGAGTTTTAGAACATAGCACTAATATCTTGGCCATGCAGTATGTTTGATATTCTCATATTATTCTAAATAAAGCCAAAAAATAAAGTCAGATTAATTGTACGTTTACATTTTCTTTCATGATAGTGATTCCTTTAATTCAGAGTTGATTCACGGTACCAATTTGATAGTATTTTTTTATAAAATAAGAATATATGTAATGCCATTTCCTGGTAAAAGCCATGATGGCATTTAAGATACCCAGTGGAGGCCCTGCGGATACAGGGAGCGTGAGCGAGCAGTGTGGGGCCTTCTAGAAGGCATGCGGAACACAGGGCTGG
>NW_007727940.1:274125-275188 GCF_000696425.1 Galeopterus variegatus | reverse complement strand
TACAGGGAGCGTGAGCGAGCAGTGTGGGGCCTTCTAGAAGGCATGCGGAACACAGGGCTGGCATCTGTGATGGGTGTCCTTCCATCTCAGAGAACTGAGTAAACTTACAATTACAAACGTTCCTTTTCTGTGACACTTATCTGCTCCATAAATTGATAATATTTTGCTGAATAACTGAATGAGTGACTCTCAACTGACATATTTAGGAAGAAAGTTTATCTACCAGATTGAGCTGACAAGCATTATCTCCCTCCAAAAATATAAAGAGGGTCACTGTGGTTTTATAGTAACAGGCATAAACAGGTGACTTTTCTACTTTGTGGACACATTCACTGACCCACACCTGGCAACCGATCTAATGCCCACATGGGGAAGGTACTCAGCGCAGGGAGAAGAGAAGGGGAGAGAGATGCTGCTGCCTCCTGGGGCTGCCAAGTCCAGGAAAAGTGCCTCTTGTTGGGGATGGGCAGCCAAGCTCCTTGTCCTTCAAGGACTCCTTCCATGATTTCCCATCTGGGAAGATCCAGCGCAGGGTGGGGTGACGGGGCAGAGGTGGGTGCCGGCCCTTCATCCCCAGGCTCAGTGTTTTCTCAGCAGCTTGCCCTGTTAGGCTGTGACTAGCTACAGGGCCTTCCGCCCCCCGCCCCCGCCACCCCTTATCCTTTGTCTACAGAAACTACTGGTTATGATAATAATCTGGTCAAGCTTACCAAATAACATAACAGCACCTCTTCTCAGACTTATGTGAATCCTGCCATCTTATCTTAAAAACTGCATCAGTGTCATAACAGAGTACCCCAAACTGGGTGACTTAAACAATAGTAATTTACTCTCAGTTCTGGAGGCTAAAATCTGAGATCAAGGTGTCAGCGGGACAATGCTCCCTCTACAGGTGCTGGGCAAAAATCTATCCCAGGCCTCTCTCCAGCTTCTGGTAGATCCTTGGCTTGTGGCAACACCTCTGATTTTCCCATGGTGTTCTCTCTGTGTGTCTGTCTGTTCCCATGACACTTTCCCTGTGAGTGTCTGTCTCCAAGTTCCCCATTCTTATAAGGACAACAGT
>NW_007727940.1:230666-273118 GCF_000696425.1 Galeopterus variegatus | reverse complement strand
CCATGACACTTTCCCTGTGAGTGTCTGTCTCCAAGTTCCCCATTCTTATAAGGACAACAGTCATATTGGATTAGGGGCCCATACTACTCTAGTATGAACACATCTTAACCAATTACATCTGCAACAACCCTGTCCCCAAGTAAGGTCACTTTCTGAGGTACTAAGGTTTAGGAGTCCAGAATATGAATTCTGGGGGCACATAATTCAACCCATAACAAAGACCAGAGTGCTTCGGTGTAGAAAATCTAGCAATCAAATGCTGGAGAGCAGCATTATTGTGCAAACCCATGTTACTTTCCATATTCAGATTAACTAACAGACCTATCTTCACAGCCTCTTTGCAATAAGGAGGAAGTCCTTATGTGTGAATGAATGATTGAATGAATGAATGAATGAACAAATCTATGGAAAGAGAGTAGAGAAAGCCTCCTGTGAGTGTGTCTGCTTCAGAGGTGAATTTGTGCATCCCACAGTTCTTGGAGCCCTGGTAGGCTCGCAGAGGAGAAAGGGGACAGACATAACTGTTCACTTCCTGTGTGTCAGGCATTATACCAGGTACGTCCCAGCATTTCATTTCATCGTCACTTCATAGGGCGAGAGTGGCTATAGTATCATTGTTTTACTTTCTTCTGAACAAATAGCTGTTGGCCACCTGTTAAATGCCAAGTGCTGAGCACCAGGACAAGGAGAGAAAAGACAGACTCTAAAGAATGAAGGTGGGCTGGGCTTAACCATTCCGTGGATGGGACAATTGAGGCACAGAGGATTGAAGCAGCACCCATAAGTCCCACACTGAGTTTGGTCTTACTCCATAGTCCCCGAGCTTCTCACTTCCCTGAGTAAGCCTCAAGACCTCCTGAGTTCAAAGGTGATTTTGCCACCTAGTAGTGATCTCTGTTCTTCACCTACAGAGTGATCCACTTTGCAGGGGCTCTAGACAGTTAAATGAGGCAAGGTGCCCCAGTCCTATCTCATATTACACACACAACAAAACTTGTGTCTTTGTTTCTGCTCTCCTTTTCCCACCGTGGAAGCCCTGGAGTGTGGTGTGATCTCTAAGCCCAGGCTGAGAGCTTCCCTTTGCTCCTCACCTGATTATAAATGGTGCATCCTGTGACTTTGCTTGGGGGCTGGCATGATCCACCTTTTCCTGACTGAGTGTCACTTGAAGTTTTAATGGGTCCGCAAGAAAATTAGCAAAGCAGGGCCAGCCCGTGTCTCACTCAGGAGAGTGTGGTGCTGATAATACCAAGGCCTTGGGTTCCGATCCTATATAGAGATGGCCGGTTAGCTCACTGGGTGAGCGTGGTGCTGACAACACCAAGTCAAGGGTTAACATCCCCTTACCGGTCATCTTTTTAAAAAAAAAGAAAATTAGGGCCGGCCCGGTGGCGCACTGGATAGTGCGCCGCTTGGGAAGCGCGGCGGCGCTCCTGTCCAAGGGTTCGGATCCCACATNTTGGGGGCTGGCATGATCCACCTTTTCCTGACTGAGTGTCACTTGAAGTTTTAATGGGTCCGCAAGAAAATTAGCAAAGCAGGGCCAGCCCGTGGCTCACTCAGGAGAGTGTGGTGCTGATAATACCAAGGCCCTGGGTTCCGATCCCATATAGAGATGGCCGGTTTGCTCACTGGGTGAGCGTGGTGCTGACACCACCAAGTCAAGGGTTAAGATCCCCTTACCAGTCATCTTTTTTAAAAAAAAGAAAATTAGCAAAGCAAATCAAGATCATCTAGAATATAAGGTCCTTGTTTTTAAAGTTTCACTGTTGTTTTCGTACACATTGTATCTTAACATTGCAAACATATCAAGACAAATTAGTTCAGCGATGATGTAAACAGAGGGGAGATTACAAGAAAGTAAGAAAATTATCCTACCTGAATATGGGTCAGGAATTGAATGGCTGGCCTCTGTGTGCCCATCCTCATTGTAAAAATGCATTCATTTAAATGGAATGGAATGCTGTTTTCTCCAGCCTCGGTTTTCTCATCCGTAGAAAGGGGTAATGATACCCACCTCATTGAATCATTGTGGGGATTAAATGCAATTTGCATCTGAAGGTATCTAGCACAGAGAGGAGCTCATAATAGGAACGTAGTAAACCTCCTCACCTCTCCCCTCATCTCTGCATTAATCATAACATCGCCTGTCTTGTCCCCCTCCCAGAATACCATGTTTAGAGATGTCAGCAAACTGGTGTCTGTCTGAAAGTGAGGATTTCCTATTTGAGATAACAGTGTGTAGTTTCTACAAGTTAGTACAGAAAACCGACCAAGCATATTTTCTTGCTGGGTGGACTCAGGTAAAATTGAGCTCCTGAATACCCAGGATTTATGGAATTTGTTGCTAATATTAAAGAGATTTACATATCTGTTATACTCCTGCAGGTTTAATCTGATCACTACAAAATGTTCAGAATACATTGCTGTTTCAAGGACAACTTGATTATTTGGGTGAAAATTGGACCTTTATTTGTAGAAGCTTTTAGACTTTTGATGACAATCTATTTAACTCATTCTTTGCAGTTCCTTCTGCTGCCCCTGAAAACGTGTCAGCTGAGGCTGTTAGCTCGACCCAGATTTTACTGACATGGGCTTCTGTACCTGAGCAGGACCAGAATGGTCTCATATTGGGTTATAAGGTATGTGTGAAGGTGACCTTCCTTTGAGTAAGAGGCTGTCCGTGAAGGTGTTACCATACGTCATTACCCAAACCGATGAGTTTATATTTTCTTACAGATCTACAGCACTGGCCAGTTTCGCGATTTCTGTATTAGCTGTCTAATCCGAGCCTCATTTGCAGTCTAGGATTTAGGCATTGATATAACCATTTAACAAATGCTCAAACAGGACAGCAATAGTAAAGTGAACTAGAAGTTGAACTCAGACTGCCGAGCTCACACCCCTCTCTGTTCTGACCCTCTCTGGCTGTGGTACCTTGGGCTAGTTACTTAAACTCTGTGCCTCTGTTTCCTCCCCTGTAAAATGGGAATGATGATAGTAGCTACTTCCTGAGGGTGGTGTGAGAATTAGGTGGGTTATTTTGTAAAGTGTGCCGTACTTGGGTTAAGTGCTGAGTAAGAGTAGATAGACATGTGCCTGTTTGTACATGTGTCATCACCACCCACGGAAGTCCCAGGCGGTGGCATCAGTTCTAAGGGTGAAACCTGTCCCAACTTCTCTGGAGAACCATTTCTGGGTTCTGTCTTCCATGCTTCTACCCAGACCCTTTAAAACCTCCTTCTGTTTCTTGTTCCATCCCTAGGGGGTGACGAGCACCACTTCTCCCTCTGCTCCTCAGCTCAGCTCTCCCAAGCAGCAGAATGAGCGTTTCTGGATCTGGCCAGCAAGGCCACGCTATGCTTGTCTCATCCGCTGCTCCATGAATTTTGAGCATGTCTCTTCTGTGCCTTTCCATAATTTAGATCCCTATTCTTTGTTTCCCCCGCACCTGTTCTCATATTTCTCCCCTTCCCTGGGCATTGTAGTTCCTCTCTTCTGGCTCCATGATAGATGGCAATCCTGTTACATGTGGTAATCCCATTGAGTGGGTCCAGTGACCAAAACTCCATACCACATGCTTAGGTCCTAGAGAAAAACTCCTGCCTGATGGCTGTCTTTTAGCCTTTTGGGTCACTAGTTTTAGGGAACAGTCCAGAGAGCATGAGCTTTGAGTGAGGACTTAGGAAATAAGTAGTAAGAGGAGAACATCTTGGGATGGCTGTGGCTCTCTTCTGGCTCCATGATAGATGGCAATCCCATTACATGTGGTAATCCCATTGAGTGGGTCCAGTGACCAAAACTCCATACCACATGCTTAGGTCCTAGAGAAAAACTCCTCTCTGATGGCTGTCTTTTAGCCTTTTGGGTCACTAGTTTTAGGGAACAGTCCAGAGAGCGTGAGCTTTGAGTGAGGACTTAGGAAATAAGTAGTAAGAGGAGAACATCTTGGGATGGCTGTGCCTGTGGCCTGGGCAGCAGGAGCTAGCCCAGGGACTGGGGAGCTGCAGGTTCACATGGAGAACAGCAGGTCTTCTGGTGCAGGAGCCCAGTTTCCATGGAGCCGGGAAACTGAGTGGGCTGCTGGCTACTTTTGTAGGAAGCAGAATGTCTCCGTGTTCATAATTGAGTCCTTGTTTTAATGGACATGGTTGGCATGGCTGCAGTTGGGTGCCTCAGATCTTGCAAATTATAGCCAGGCAGCTGATTCACCAAGCCGTGGGCTGGGTGATAACTCAAGCTACCCTCCTACTCTGGAGTACAATCACTTCATCACCCTCTTCCTCCCCAAATGCCAGTTAGAAATTAGACCCATAAGACTTCAACATAGCTGTCCTAGAGGAGGAAACACAGTTGGTTGGTCCTTGATTTATGGCTCTGAGCCCGCACCCCGTGCCCATGGAGGCCCCTTCCTTACACACTGCGTCATCATAACTATCCACACTTGTGTGTCGATGCTTCAGGTTCTATACAGGGCCAAAGATCTGGATTCTGAGCCCAGGAGTCACGTCGTGCGAGGGAACCATACGCAGTCAGTGCTGCTGGCGGGCCTGCGCAAGTTTGTGCTGTACGAGCTCCAGGTGCTGGCCTTCACCCGCATCGGGAACGGGATCCCCAGCTCACCCATCATCATCGAGCGCACCAAAGACGACGGTATGTTTCTGGTCTGCACCTCTCAGGTTTGCTTTTCCAATCCAGAAAACTTGTATGGTTGTCATTTTTAACCTGATTTTCAAACCACTTTCTTTTTTTTCTCAGTTGAGGGAAACAAAACAAAGTTGTTTTTCAAGTACTGAGCATTTATATGATCAATTTCATCCTGGAGTGAATTTTTACAGCCTAATTATGAACCTATGCAGAATTTCAGTTGTAACTCTGCTGTAGGCAGTGCTGGAGAGAGGCACAGTGAAGGCCGGTGGGCTGGGCTGTACAACGTGCGGCTGCTCCTTTTGGTGGAGTCTGCACACATGTACTTAAAAAAAAATCTTCTCTGGACCTGTGTGCCTCAATTCTCTTGGTACTTCCCTGGTCTCACTGATTGCATTATGAGAGATAATTAGAAAGTGGGCTCCTAGGGTAGACCTGAATAACAAGCACATCTTGCTGGCTTTGTTTTTATGAAAAAATAAATCATCAGTAAATATGTTTTTCTACTTTGCAGATGTCAAACACTTAAAGGTTAGCTCCTTTACATTTTCATTATTAAACAGATTATAATGAGTGAATCGGAGGGAGAAATGCTGATCTCCCCCACAAAAAACCCACCTCAGGGATCAGAAGCATCTGACAGAAGTGAAACAGCTGTAGATTTTCTTAAGCATCTTTCCTGAAGTAACTAAGCCCCCACACATACTCTAACTGCTGAGTGCAAACCACCCTCCCCATTGTACATGGAGAGCACACAGCTGCGCTCGGCCTGTGAGAGAAATGAGCACAGCAAGCTGTTTTGTCCATCTGTCCCCTGCACTGGGTCTCAGGGTGGAGGGATCCATTTGAGAGGAGAAGTGGAGCATGGACATTGCTTCTTTAGAAAAGTATACAAAAGCTGTTCACTTTTCAAATGAAAAGTGAAAAGGGGCGTTTTAGAAACTGTCCCTCAACACTAGGTCCACTGTAATTGTTTCTTCCTGAAGTACGTAATGTCGAGTCATGGAATGATTTTTCTTATTCTCTCACAGTCCTAATATAAACACATCTTTCCTCCTCATTTTAACGTAATCCAAATGATCATCCCTGGGGATGGTTCAGGGATCGATGATATCACAGTTTGCATTATTTGTGGATTAGTCCTGGCTTGGGAGCCTGTGGCCTCATTCAGACATTTCTTTTACCCAAACAGAGGTGTCATAGAACGCTTTCAAAATTTAAAATACTGTTCTCAGCTTAATATCCAGAGGCAGGGTTCAAAGGCCCTGGAATGACTGCAGCACGCATCATTTTATTTTTGTATTGACTGTTCCATGCCCATTGCCTCTTACCTGGTAATCAATCAGTTATTAAGTTCCAATGAGAAGTTCTTATGCTGGCCACACACTTCCTTGCCTATCCGTTTAAGTAGATCTATTTTACAAGGACTATGATCCTATTATTCAATGGTTCCACAATACATAACTGTTTTTGAATTATTGGTGCACCGTACCACACAGAAGAATTATTATATGTACTTGTGCACTTAATTTTCTAGGACAGTGCAGGAGAGGGGTGACATGCATAAGAGAGAAACCATTGATTATAAACACACTATTTCATCAATATTCATAACCTCCATTTAGAGTTGGAGAGGACTTTAGGCCATCTTATCTAACACTTGCTTTGCAGATGTCAAACCCAGTAAAGGAATCTGCACTCGGATCAGTGGAATCTTTACTTTCAACTTGATGTGCACTCTACAGAGTCATTTAGTGGCCAGCACACTAATGTCGTGGTATGCTAGTTACACTCATGCTACTCCTAGCATCGTTTATGAGCACAGCTTTTGAAACTTGGGAAGAAGTGGGCAGGATTCAAATGAAGTGTTTTCTCAAAATCATTAGAGAGCCACACAGAGCCAGTTAGATTCCGCAAGTCATTCATCCAAAACTTTAGTGTTCCACCTGTGAATAGTGTCATCTATGGTGGTTACTGTACTCGGCTGATCCTCAGGATCCTATGTAACCTGTCACATGCCCAGAGAACATTGTCATGGTGCCTTTGTCACTGGTGTTTTTTCCCTTCAGCCCCAGGCCCACCAGTGAGGCTTGTGTTCCCTGAAGTGAGACTCACCTCAGTGCGGATCGTATGGCAACCTCCGGAGGAGCCCAATGGCATTATTCTGGGTAAGGCAGCAGTGGTGATTAAAGGGAGAGAAATAACAATTAGATTGGTTTCTTCCTTTTTTATTAGATATTTGCAAGGTTAAAAAATTGTGTCTATGGCAGCCTAGCATTTTCTGAACTGAGATATCATGAGCCCCTTTACTGTTTTCTGGCACTATATGCTAAGTTGTGTTTTTTTTTAATGAAGTGAAATTTACATTTTATTAACCCAGAATTTCTTTCATTTGTTTGAGGTTCATGGCAATACCATTTGCAATCGACCTTCCCTTCCACTGTGAAATATCCAGGCTATTTTGATGTGTATTTGGGAAATAGCCGACTCGTTTTCATAGCCTTGGGGCTTTGCTCCCAAGTTCTTGGACATGTCTTCCCGATGCAGTGCTTATACCTAATCCTTGTAGGAAGCTCCTGAGGCGAAGTGTGTGCCTGAGGTCCCAGGGAATTTACTTTTAACTTTTGATTCAGAGAAGCAACTCTGATGATATCGATGAAAAGCCTTAATTTTTCCCACTTCACCAAAGGCTGCAAATGATATTTTAAAATATTATCAGTTCCTTTATTTGTTCACCCTTTCACTGAGACAAATTAAGGACTTTACTTCTGTGTGCCAGGCATCGTAGGAAGTAAGGAATGAATCAGACATGTCCATCCTCAAGATGCACCTGCTCACGTGGCACACAAGTAACAATGCAATGTGATTAGTGACCTGATAGAGATTTCACTAAGTGCCCCGCAAGCATCTCCTTCTGGGTGGGGTCTGGTGAATGGAAGGCTGCTTTTGAGCTGGGTCTTAAAGATAAGTGGCTGCCAGAGCCTTGGAAGAAGGGAAGAGAGCAACCTATTCAGCCAAAACAGAATGCCTTTTGCATGTAGGAGCACAGACAGAGCCAAGGCTGGAGGTGTAAGCCAGGTTGGGTTAGGAACTGCTATGCCCTGGAGAATGTGGCCCCGAGGCCCAGATATTTAAATTGGGCTTTTACAGGCCAGGGCTCCAGCCACAGAATATTGCTCCAGACCCAGGTCAGCACTGACATGATATTTACCTAATCCTTAATACACAGGAGACCCCTGACTCATTAGCTTGTGTTTTAGGTAGTTTACAGTAAAATTATACATCTGAACTTACAAACCAGTGTTAAAATTCACCACTTTTACCTGCTTTTGATCTTGGGATTCTAAGATTTGGTTTGAAGAAAAGGTTTCACGTTATTAGAAAAAGAGTTTGAAAACCTGTGCTGTGCACAGTAGGGAGTCATCCAAGGACTTTGAGCAGGAAAGTGACATGATCAGATTTCTCTTTTAGATAATAACACTGACAGCCATGAGAAGAGTGGGCTGAAAGGCAAATATTTGTTGAGCACTTGCTTCATTAAGATGAGCCTGGAGCATTCCTAAGTCATCCACACAAGCAGGCTGTGGCCTATTTTCACTTTGACTCTTCCTGTGTGATTCCTGGAGTTGTTAGATAGAAGTATTTTGCTATGAGTATAGCATTTCCGAGTTAGGGGACCTTTGGAATTTCAGGTTCTTGTTACTGAAATCACTAATAAGCAGCTGCAGAAGCCACTGTTGAAGAGAGCATTTCAGGTCCTGCTCCAGCTAAGAAGGGGCTGCAAGTCACATTGGGGACCTGCACCATGAGCCCCAGACCTGGAGGGAGGAAACAGTCTGCAGAGCAGATGGCCAGGGAGAAGAGGTTTGTCAGAGCCCACACTCAGGCAGGACCTGCCATCAACACTGCACCCAGGGGCAGCCTTTTCTGGAACAAGCAGGGCTAAATATCTGATTACCCAGGAGTCATCCCCAGCAGGTTGTAAAACACAAAATAATTTTAGATGCACAGAATGTGAAATTCTGACTTGTCTCATAATCCCAGGAGGCCACTAGAACTGTGTTCTCTGTGAAGAAGCAGGGTCTCCCCAGCCCGCCCTGCCCTGGAGCTCCTGGTTCCCACTGCCAGCCTCCGGAAACCCTCCCAAGCAAGTCCTGATTCTGTGATCATCTCTGTGTGTTCACCATAGCCATAACGGGCTGACAAGAATCAGTTCTAGAGTAGGACCGCATGGAGATATGTAGGAGCAAAGCGTGCATTTCAGCAATGTTTCTTCCTTACTGTAGATGGACCCGGGTTCTGATATCGATGCCATGACATGGAACTGCTCGCTCGAGGTCTTCCTTGCAAGTATGGAGAAGCTCTGGCCTCAACCGGCTCTAGGCTTTTCTTTGTACTTGCTTGATCCTGTGCCTGAAGGACCCCCTTCCCTGGGGGCTTCTACTCTTCCTTAAGATTTATGTTAGGTGTACTCTACCTACAAGTCTGTGCACCTGCTTCCATGCATATCCCCACCAGGTTAGGCATTTCTCTCTCTGCTCCCAAAGGACCTTGTGCCCACAAGCACAGCATGAGTCTCACTATCCAAGTGAAACTATCAGCTCATTTTGCAAACTCTCATTTACTTTTCAGAGTATCTTTAACACTTGTTTTTCTGATCATAAAAGCACTGTAAAATAATATTTCAAGCAACAATGAAATACTATTTTACATTGATCAGATTTGGAACCATAAGAAAGAATGGTAATACCAAGTAGGCATGAGGATGAGGAGAAACAAGACCCCTCACACATGCTTGTCAGGAATGTGGGTTGCTGCAGCCCCTTTGGAGAACAATCTTGAATGTTTAGGGAAGGTGAACATGTCCATACTCTCTGTCCCAGCCATTCTTCACTCTAGGCCTTATGCCCAAGAGAAATTCTTGCATGTGTACACAAGAATAAATGCAAAGGGATATTCACTAAAATTCATTTAAATAGCAAAAAAGAAAGCAGGTATAGTCTGCACAATTTACATGGCATGAATCCTGAGCACCTGCTTTTATTTTTCCCTGTGTTTCAACCACTGTGTTACAGACAGGCAGAATAGCAGAGCTGGTAAGATTTCAGACTCAGCAGCCACACTAGCTGGGTTCAGATCTCAGCCTACAGTTTACTAGCTGAGTGGATTTGTACAAGTTACTTAGCATTCCTGTGCCTCAGTTTCCTCATTCCTCAAAAGGGAATAACATCCATTCCTCCCTTATTGGGTTGAATGAGTTGCAAGTGGAGCACTTAAAACCATGTCTGCCACACAGTAAGTGCTCAATAAATGTTAGCTTTAATATCATATTTCATATTTTATCATTTCTCTTGGGCCAGAGGAAGCTGGAGGCTTAGAGTTGGGGGATGCTCACAAGCCTTCTATAGCACTCCAGGCTTAGCCTAGTCCTAGTATTTTCTTTGTGTCCACCCATGGTGTGTTGCATTGATTTGTTCTTCTTGACACTGGTGGCTGGAGCAGGGGGTTCATGCTGACAAGAGGAAGAAAAACCTAGAAAGGCAGTTTGGATTATAGAATGTTCCTAATGCACATCAAGAAGTTTGGATTTTATTTGTTGTCCTTGCAGGTCACTGAAAATTACCAAAACCCAGATAAGAAGAGGGTAATATTTAAATACTGTGAGCACTCCAACCATGGTAAAACAGATGCTGTATCAGATAGTGCTATGTCTACCTGTAATGCAGGAAACATTGCATGTGATCCTCTTTGGTTGTAATGGCACTTGCTTGTAATTGTAGCAAATGTTGTCTGGGTAACCTGTAACCTGTATGTTATTACAGCCAGCACAGCAAACTGTAAATGCTGTAGGAAAGATGGGAAGACAGTTTCTACAGATTCAGGTTGGTGTTCATGGGGAGAAAGGAAAACATCTTTTTGCATGACGCACTTTACATCCAGAGACCTTGAATCAGTGTTCCGGCTCTGGCAGCGTGGCCTTCTGAGTATATAAACACCTCTGCAGCTCGTGCTTTTGTAATCTATATCAAAACATGTTCTTGCGTTTCCAAAAGAGATTAACAGCATGAAACATGGGCAGGTGCCTAGAGGGAAAAACACTTGCTTATTTGCGTAAATATTTTACTATGGAGAGCTTTTAGCATTTAGAACCTTCCTTGGGGGATGCGGTTGGAACCACCTGAGGACTGCCATCCCTCCCTCACTTGCAAACTACTCCACATCCCATAAATGCTATTAAGCTAATGTGATGCATGTGCTCCTCAGACCCTCACAGGGCTGCCCCGCCAGGCACACTAGATTCCGTCCCTACCTCCAACCTGCCTACCGAGGACCTAACATTTACTTTTAGCTCATTACAAAGAGTGTCCGAGAACTCTGCTGCGAGTTAGGATCTCAACTGAATATAATCCATGTTTGCAAATTCATCGTTCTGATCCACTGTTGCATTTGTATGCTCCCAGTCCTCAAATGGATAAGCTGTAAAGCCAACATGCCACAGAGCATCTGGGTGAGGCTGATGCAGGCCTCCCAGGGTGATTCAGCTGCTTTTGGGTTCTCTGATCAATTCATGGATGTTGGTGGGGGTATAATCCTTCCCCCAGTATGAACTGATGGTGGCTACCCAGGGGGTCAGCAGTGCCATGCCCTACTAATGGCCTTGCTTTGGAAACCTGAGCTTCAGGGCCCCAGTGACATATCACTGAACAGGCAACTCTCAGACTGATGCCTTTTGTTTGCCTGAGAAGTGCACAATCCATAAAATGTGTGCAGCCACCTAAAACGTCTGAACCGAACTCCCGAAATCACTCTGTGTACAATGCTCTGGTATCAGTCATCCCATTTCACCAAGGAGCTGAGACCCCTACAAGGCCTGTTCTTAGAATCTCCTTTTTGTGCCTTGCATGATAGATGGTCCTGGAACTTCAAGCTGTAGCATATACCCTTCCTCAAATCTGATTTTCTAGATGTGAAATGTTTCCTCCATCTTCTGGGCATATTCAGAAAGCCACTGAGGCCTCTCGCTTTGTATTTTTAATCTTTGCTGTGGATCAATGCTCCGCGTACTTGGCCTTGCTCCTTTGAATGCCTGTATTATCATAATTCACCCATAGCCTTAAAAATAGGACTTCTCTCAGGCTGCATTTTACTCCTGCTATTGATTCAACATATCCATTCTTTCCTAACACAACCAGCTTCTGACCTTGCATTGCTGAAATTCAACATGATGATGTTTCTGATCTTGCTGTAACCGTAATTACATAACTAGCCTTTTCCACTGAAATGCTCTTATCTCTGAACACCATCTATCATTATTCTCTAAAAATGCAAGAACTATTACTTGGCTGCTTCTTTTTGCCATTTATATACAGAAAAAGGTTCCCTTCTCTTGTCCATTGAGTCTAGGACTTTTTAAATGTGTCAAGGTAATACATAGGTATTAATCTTTATGCACAACAGACCAAGGTGTGGGAACCAGAGGACATTATCTTTATTTTAGGGCAAATAATAGTAAGGTACAAATATAACCCAGAAGCTGAGGAATTTTCTCGCAGTGGCTCAGTGTGAGAACTGATCAGAGATAGAAAATAATAACCCAGATTTCCTGCAATTAGGAACAAATGACATTGTTCTTTGCAATTTACATACGTTATCCCACTGAGTCTTCACCGCGACTGTACAGGGTAGATATTATCCTCTCTGTGTTACACTGGCAGTAGCTAAAGGTCAGGGGAGTAGAAGACAACCCTGCTGCAAACACCTCCCTTCCCAGTTATGCCAGGTAGCACCATAACGGCAGGTCTATACAGTAAAAATCTCGTTTTGTTTAAAATTCATATGCATAGAAAAATAATTACCAAAAAAATTCACAAGGCAGTAACAGTTATCTCTGAGTGGTAAGGTGGCTGTTATCATGGATCTGCATCCCCCATCACCCCTCAGCACTCACCACCCCCAGCTTCCAACGGAGCCACCACCTGCGACTCTGCCCAAGAGCTTTCTCTGGCTGCTGGAGCCAGCTGGGCTCTTACAATTGGGTCACACAGTCAGGGATCCCCCCAACAGCTTTCAACCAATGACTGCTGGGATTCAGTGGGGACATACCACAGCTCTCTCCCCCGTAGTAGGACAGCTCTGAAGTTTTCTCCACTGGCTCTCTAGTGGGTGGAGCCCCAGCTCAGAGTGGTGGCTGCTGTGATGACACATACTTCCTTCAGCTGCCTCCCCTCCCTGTCACACTTCTCTGCTCTTCTCTTCCCGGGGGTGGCCCCAGACAAACCACTTGTACTCCAATCATTGTCTCAAGGTCTGCTTCTGGGGCACCCACCTTAAGGCCAGAGGCAACTTCAGGATTTTTTCCCTGCTTTTCTGATTATTTTTATATTAAGGAATGAACAATCAAACAGTGTATATGATTTTAAAAAGACAAAACCCCAGGAGAGTTATGGGACTTAGGGGCATGAAAAGGCTTTAGAGCCACATCAGAGGTCCTTGTCTGTCCAGTTTGGGCTATCTTGGAGCCTATCGGAACCCTCAGGACAGGCAAAAATACTCCATAGAATGGAAAGGGTCTTGTGTTGGGGCAGAGCCTCCCAGGCCTCTCTGAATGAGAAGGCCCCGCCCTCTCCCACACACCTGCCCCTGCTAAGCCTAATCAGGCTCATCTCTTGGCCAGCCTGCAAGTGGCGGCTCAGGCCAGGCCCGCAGAAGCATGACATCCATTGTGCCCTTTGTCTCTGTGGCACTTACTCTCCATGAGCATACACTTTAACCTTTCTTACTGATTTGCTGTTGCAGACAGCAGAGATGCTCCCGCATGCCTCCGTCTCTGCTGTTCCTGTTAGCCCCAGCTTGCTCCTTGCAGGTTGTTTTGCCCTCCTCTCAGATTTAGTGGCTTTGCCTCCAGTCCCTGTTGCATGGTACTGACCTTGGGTCCTCCTTGGCTGACCTCTTTCCCAGCCCTGGCACCCCAAGGCTCTTCCAGATGGCTCCCATTTTTTTGGCCACTATTTGGAGCAATTCATCCTCCCAGATGGGAATGGTCACCGGCTGGAGGTTCTGCTTGACAGCTGTGCTTGAGTCAAACCCCTGGCACCGGGATGTGAAGCTTACTGTTTCTAGATTCTTTGCAGTTTCTCCCACTCTCTCGTCATCACCTTCAATATATCCTGCTGAGTGACTTTCTCTGAATTGTTTGCTATTTTGTCTCCCTTTTACTTCGATCGTCAGAGTCCTATCATTTTAGAGCAGGAAGGAACTAAGGGAAATGGCAGGGCATCCTGGGAAGAATTGGGACTCTAATGCCAAAGGACCCTAGTCCCCTGTTTACTACATGCTTGTGGGCAAACCCCCAACTCCTCCTGTCCTCAAATGTAAGATATAAACATTAATATCTGCTCATGAAATGCCATAAAGTCTAAATATGATAAATGTAAAGTGCATAGAGTATAGAGGATCCTAATAAGTTGTGACAAATTTTAAAAAATAATAGCAAGAGATGAGAAACTGAGTCAAATAGAGATTGGGACTTGCTGAATTGGACCCAGTCTCCCGACTCCCTGCTATATAGTCAGGGGCTTCTGAGAGAGATACAAGGATCACACACATGAAACAATCCAAAAGTATGTAGCAATATACCATCCAATGCAGGTGATACAGGCCTGGGAGAGGGAGGAAGAGGGTCGAATGCAGGATCGTGTGGTGGAAGCCTGCACAGTCTGAGGCGTGGCAAGGTCAGGGGGCACTCTGGGGAAGAGTCGGGGTCATGCCACTGATGGGATGGAGCGCCTGGTAAGTAGACCCCAGCCGGCTTGTCAAGGAGAAACTAGTTCACATCTAATCCACACATTCTGTGATTCACAAAGATGTGCCTTTGAACAACATCTCTATTTCATCACAGAATTATTACCTCTAGAAACAGAATAATCTGAGCAGAGATAAAACATGGTAAAACAAAAAAGATTAAACAATAACGAAAGCACATCTGTAATCATGTCCTGTTCCTAAAAATAAATACGACCTCATTAATTCAGACTTATTAATTGAAAGGCAATTTGAATTTTTACTGAGGAGTCTTAATCACACACAACTGTCCAAAGTGTGGAGTAACAAATTAAGGGAGCTAACGTTGGCTGGTGGAGATTCATAAGAAAGGTGCACTAATGGGTACCAGGAATGCCCGGTATACGTCATGTTAATTGTGTATCGAGGCCAGGCCTCTGGTGTTTACAGATGCCTGAAGAATATGTCCGATCCGTAATTTCTGCCTCTCCGTGCTATCTTAGGTATAGGCATGTTTTTTCACACTATGAAGAAAAATCTGTTCAGCCACTTGCAAAGTCAGTGAGGTAGTCCTTCCCAGAAATTCGGTGTGTAGAGAGCAGGGCTGGAACCCCACACATACATATATTAGTTTGTTTTAATGCAAACTTAATTTTTGCTTCTTTAAGGAAGACTGGTATCTCTTTATCACTAGGAACAATATTCAAATGGCCGAACTCATGCTGGGTCACACATCATTCTTGATGTTCTTAAAATATTGCGTTTGGTCATGTTCTTACTGGTGATGTTTATGTCTGCCAGTGTAGTCTTTGTGCTTGACTATTAAGTTTGGTTTGTCTTTGCAAAATCTTTCTTTAGTTTTGTTAGTCTAAAAATATGCATATGATGATGGCATCAGACCTTGGCCAGCTGCTTTTTGTGCAGGTCACAGATTGACTTTTCTCCAGTGGTCAGGTGGAAGTAGTGGTCATTACCAAGTCCCCGGCTGACACCTCGTTCTACGTGAGGCCTGTTTTGGCCCCTGTATATGAACCTCGGCCCCGTGGGTTCGGCACAGAGGCCAGCTGTCCCTACAGCTTTGATCTCTCCTCTGCTGAAAGTGGCACTGCTATTCAGCCACAGCTCCTGATTGCCCAACAAAGTGCAAATATTCCAAATCACAGCGTGAGAATGGTCACGACTCATGAAAGCGGGGTAGACACACAGGTTAGGGGTGATGTGAGAACATCGACTTACACATCTTTCATAGCAGTGGGCGAGGGTCAAAAGACATAATTCAGAATTAATAAATCAGGTAATGAAGATATGAATGTACTTAAAAGTGTAAAGGCAAGTACCAGGAGAAATAAAAGCAATAGAGTAACCAAAATTGTGTGACAGAAAAGGCAGGTATAGGAAGAAGGGGAACTATGCTAATTTTAGCATCGTTCATAGTGAAGAGTAATAGATACTATCTAAAGAAGTAGAGGATTGAGTAAGTTACATAAATTGTAACTTTAATTATAGGAAAACCAAAAACAGATGATAAACCTTCAAAAGAATCAGAAGAGAAAACACACATTCAACAAAGCAAACGCCAGCCATGGGGATTCTAATGAGAAAAGCAAACTGCAGGTCGGGGTGCCTCATAAGCTACCGCTACCGAGTTCATGAAAGAATGAGGGCGTGTTCCTAAATGACTTTATGTTCCTCTACCCTTAGATCATCACCAGGGAGATACCTAGGAGCCAGGAGTCATGCTCGCTCAGGGGAGGGGATCGGGAGGCACAGGGGTCAGGGTGCAGGGAGACATGCTTCACACTTCTGCATTATTTTTGAGCAATGTATATATAATACAATTTAAAAAGTAATAATACGTTTCAATATAACATTTTAATGCCTTTATTGAAAAAAAAGCCTAGAAGTTTTACAAGATGAATATTGATTCCCTGACAAGAGATGTTGTTCCCAGTTTGAAGGCAGCCACCAGAGACCTTAGAATTTGGGTAGTTCTGTGCTTGTCACAGACTGACCTTCCTCTAATGACCAGGGAACAGGAACTTCTTGGAAAATACACACTTCAAGGGGAAACTCCCACTTATGGAATACCTGCTCTGTGCCTAGCTCAGTGTTAGGTACGCACCATACATAGCTAGCTCAGTAAGGCCTAATAAAATTGGAGATGTGGGGCTGGCCCGTGGCTCACTCGGGAGAGTGTGGTGCTGATAACACCAAGGCCACGGGTTCGGATCCCATATAGGGATGGCCGGTTAGCTCACTGGGTGAGCATGGTGCTGACAACACCAAGTCAAGGGTTAAGATCCCCTTAGCGGTCATCTTTTTAAAAAAAAAAAAAAATTGGAGATGTGACTCCCATATTATAACCAGAGTCCTGGTGCTGCCAGGCCTCAGGCATCTGCAGAACCATCACAGCATTGGTGCCTGGGGAGAACCAGAGGCCATTGGAATAAAATCCCATGGAGACTGTATGAAAAATAACTCTGCAGTAAAGACAAAGAGGCCACCAGGACACCACAGGACCAAGGGACTGCGAGGGAAATGACAACCTGCCAGCCATAGGAGGTGGACAGCCCATTCTTGGTCTTATTCTGTGATAGTATTAAAGCCAAGAATGACCATGCCTTGAGTGCTGTGCCCATGGCAGGTCATTGCAAACGCGATCTCACATAACCCACCCAGCAGCCATGTGAGGTGTCTCCTGTCGTCCCCCATATAGTTTAACACACTGAGATTCAGTGAGATTAGGTCGCTTGTTCACAGTCACATAGTGGAGAATTTGCAGAGCCTGGGTTCCGCTAAAGCACGTGTCCTTCACTTCTATGGGACACTGTTTTTTGTTGGAAAATACACTCTATGGTAGTCATCTGGGATATGTGCTGTAGAGTAACTAGAGTCTGGCAAGAGGACTGTTTCCCTTTGCTGAAAGATTGGGGTGGATGTTTTCTTTGCACAGGAAAAGCAAGACAGCTCAGAGCTCCAGCCCCGGCTCCCTTGTTACTTTCTCATTAGTGACCTGCTTAACTTCTCTGAGCTTTGCCGCTTCGTCATATGCTACCTACGGGATATTGGGAGGGTTTGGGGGAATGTAAGGACCGTGGGAGCACAGCAGGATACCACCTGCACAGGGTATGCTCAGCTGCGGTAGCTGCTGCTGTTACGTTTTTCTCATCTTCAGGGTGCTAGGTGTCCGGGAGTGTCCAAAGGCTTGAGATTAGATTCCCCTTGCACCCACGCTGCAGACTGCCCTCCCTGTGACTGGGCCAGGGAGAGGAAGGAGGGACAAGAGGTCTGGGAGAACTGGCAATCGCTGGTCAGCGAATGGGAAGGGACAGGCTTCTAGCAGGACACCCTTGCCAGAGGCCTGAAGCCAGCTGGGCCACATCCAGGAAGACCGTGGGACCCATGGTCCCTGTGGCAGGGAGAAAAGCCTGTCCCTCGGAAGCAGAGCAGCAGCCATAATGGCATCTCAGGGGGCCTGAGTTCAGGGTCCTGCAGGCACCTGGGCCTACAGGTGGTGTCACTATGGACAGGGCGGGGTGTGTCATCCACCAGCCTGTCGTGATGGTGATGACACCGATGATGACCAGGCAAGGCTGGGGCTTAATGTTAGGATGCACTCAAGTCTGACCTCCATGTAACTGCCCTCCTGGCCTCCCGTATGGCGGGCTGGGGAGAGGCTTTGTAAACAGTCAGATAAGTGTCAAAGTGCAGGAACTGGGAAGAGGCCAGAGAGCGTGGTTACCATTGGAGCCAAAGAGCATACGGGAAGGAAGGACAAAAGGAGTGGAGGTGTGTCACCTGGAGTAGAGAGAGCTGGTGGAATTATCCAGCCCTTTCACAAGGCGGGCGGCCTCCTTCCTGCAGGTGGCTGCCCCACTCAAAAGCTGCCCCGGGTACAGGCAGAGCTGGCGAGGACAGAGTTCAGCTCTACTGGTTTGATCTCCCCCTTGTGTGTTGCCCCTGGTTTAACTTGCACAGTTGGGCTGTCATTAGTTTTTCGGATGCCACAGCACCCCATCAGTTCTGGTTTTAATCAGTGCAGGAGCTCAGCAGCTGGACCACAAGTTGACTGTGAGCCCAAAGGAGGCTGAGCCTGTGTGGCTTCATGAGCTGGGCCAGGAAAGCTGGCAAGGCCTCTTCAGATGCTGCAGGGGAGGCCTCAGGGTAGCCTGGTTGGAGAGGTTTGATCACTAATAACTTCTGATCAACCACAAACCCTTAATAATCAAGGAACTTTGAGAGATGTGTGGAGCCAGTGGAGCCTCCCTGAACTGATTAATAAGCATAGGAGGAGGATCATTTAAAGTGCAGAGGCCTCGCTCAGAGCTGTCATGGTGGGGCTGCTCAGGAAGGGTGGGGGAGCAGAGAGGAGCGGCTGGGCTGCCACTGGGCCTGCTGGAGGCACTGAGGATCTAGGCTCGCAGGCAGACTGCGGAGACAGGGAGGGAGGATGAAGAACAGATGTGACGGCAACTGTGCTGCAATGTGGCTGCAGGCCACGCTGTTGTTGGCAAATATTTAAGAGCTTTCTACCAGAGGGCACTGCCTTCTGCCTGCTGGGATGAGGGGAAGGGACCCATCACAGGTGGGGATGGAGGAGGGACAGAAAGGTTACAAGCACGGTGCAGCACCCCCCTGGTTCCTGGGGCATTCTCTCGGAGTGCTAGTGTCCTCGGGAAAGACAAAACTGTTTTCACATCTTGTTCCTGTGAAGGATGAAGAGAGAAAGGAGTTTTACAGGGGATTATGCTCAGAGGCCCTCCACTCGTCACTGCAGGTGTGGGAGTGATCTCTCCACGGCTGCCTCTGAGAACAGGGAAGAAACAAATGGCCTTGTTTGGGTTTCCAATCCAGAAGTGATTGTGGGGTGGTGGAAGCGCGCCCATGTGAGTGAGTGAAGGGCTAAGCGGTGTCCCTGTCTGTCCCTGCCGGCCCCGCCTGTAGGGTACCAGATCGCCTACCGCCTGGCCAGTAGCAGCCCCAACACGTTCACTACGGTGGAGGTCGGCGCCACTGTGCGGCAGTTCACAGCCACCGAGCTGGCCCCGGAGTCCGCATACATCTTCAGGCTGTCTGCCAAGACGAGGCAGGGCTGGGGGGAGCCTCTGGAGGCCACCGTCATTACCACTGAGAAGAGAGGTAAGACCTGTGGGCCCAAGCTCACTGCACACATGGCAGGGGAGGAAAGATGGGCTGGGATGGGTGCTGTGAACTTGGTAGGCAGGCGGAACTCTCAGTCAGGCCCCCTGTGGTCTGCACAGTGGCGAGAAGCTTGGGCCTTCCCTTTAGACAAACAGAAGGGACGTGAGTGTTATTGAGTGCCCAGTGTTTATTGAGCCAGATTCAGAGCTGGGCATCTACATAATAAAACCTTTAGCCACCTGCCACTCTCTCAGACAGGTGAGATTATCCCAGGTTTAAAGATGGAAAAATGCAGCTAAGAGAGGTTGTATAACTGGTCCAAAGTTGCACAGAGAGTCATCCTGTTTGAGGGTAAACTCCCTGAAGTCAGGCTCCTGGTCCCTGATGTGAATACCTATTCTGCTCCAAGCACTGTGTTAGCGGCTCAGTGTACTTTACTGGAGCCTATGGAGGAACATCTTCGATTTCACAGAAGATGAAATTGAGGAAATTGAGACATTTACTAATTTGCCCAGGACACACAGCTGTGGAGTTAGATTTGGACGCCCCTCTGACAGACTGCAAGGCCACCTTTTCCCAGGAAAGCCTGTTGGGGGCTTCTGTCTCGCGGGCTCCTGCACATGTCCACAGGCCCAGCTCTGGAATCTGCCACAGCACCCCCAGGGTCAGTGCCACAGGGCCCTCACCTCAGCAGCTTTGGCTCCAACTCCAGGTTCTGAGGTCACAGCCAAACCCAGAGATCTTGAGGGAAATGAAGACAGGAGGGAGTTTCCCAGGCACAGCTGATGAGAAAGGTTCTGAGCACATGTCTCTGGCCTCACTTCTGAGAGTCTCACTGGGGAGAGCTCAGGCTCTGGAGCTGTGTGACCTTGGGCAAGTTTCTTCCCCTCTCTGTGCCATGGCTCCTCATCTGTAAAATGAGATAATGATGGCAGCATTTGTGTGAAGCAGAACAGTGCCCAGGATGCCCCAAGCAGCTGTCAGCACAGTCCTCAGAGCTCCCTAGGGAGCGGTGCTGGCACAGTGTAAGTGCTCAGTAAATGAGAGCTAATGTTATTGTTGGCATTTGTGACTATTTTTATTGCCAGATCTAAAGCAGACAATTTAAGGGAGTGATGAGTTGACCTCAGAGCGCTTGAAAAACAATTCCATTCTTAAATCTAGAAAAGGAAGGAGAAAAAGGAGATTAACATTTACTGAGCCCTTACTATGTTCTAATCACCTTGCTAAGCATTGCCATGTCTGATCCCTTCTTTACATCTCACTAAAGTGTTCTGAGGATTTGTCGGTGAAGTAACCCCCAAGGTCAGCCAACAGCTAAGTGGCCAGCCCAGGTTGAAATTGCTGCACTCCTGGCTGAATGTTGCTGGATCGACCCGTCCCTCATCTGGTATTCACCAAAAAAGCGCACAGAGCCTAGTAAGCCAACATTTAGAAGCAGACTGCATTGAAAAGGAGATAGCTTTCGTTTTCAGTTTCCCACCGGTGTTCAGATGACACAAGGACATCAGGCCTTCATACAGCCACTTGCCCTGAACCAGTAACAGTTCAGGCCAGGCCCAGAAAAATGGCCTTGACGTATTTTGCTGCCTGAGGTTTTGGATTGACTCCATTCTCCTCCCCCTGCCTTCTAAGACCTCTGCCTGGCCCTGCTACCACTCTCCAAGTGCCCACCCTGTCCCCAGTCCCACCCCTCTGCCATTCAGGACTTGTCCTCCTCAAAACTCAGGATCCACCTCAGGGTGGCACTCGCTGTTCTTTGTCAGCTCATTCCTGCCCCGCCTTCATGACTCGCCTCTTCCTAGTGGCCTCCCAGACAGCACCCGCCTCGACGAGATCCCCTGATGGGGACCGCTGTTGACTTCCACAGTGCCGGTTCCCCCACCTGGACCATTTTAAGCCACCAGTTTGACTTCACTGGCGCAGAGTTGGGAACACATGCGCACAGTCAGCTCCTGCAAGCTAATAGGGGCACACCACTGCACCCCCTGCCACCCCCATGGCCCATGGTGGGGAAGGCTGGCTTCACCTTTCTGTAGCTTAGAATCTTCCAGTGGCTGTACAGCTTTCAGGGGGAAGACCAGCCCTTTAGCCCTTTGTGAGTCCCCATCACCCTAACCAGCAAATCGTCACTAACTGGCGAGCCTCAGTTTCCTAACAATGATGATAATATTACCTCCCTCAGGGCAGCAAGAGCATTCCGTAAATGCACATTCTCCTACACTAGCATTACTGCTGTGACTATTATTATTATTATTATTATTATTATTATTATTATTAACTGGAGGCATGGAAGCCTTCGCATCACACAGAGACCCAAGCTTACTCCAGAACGTGACACAGATGGAGGAGCTCATTGGTGCTCAGGGCCCTGCGAGAGGAGCGCCCTCAGCCCCTTTGCTGCCACCCCTGCTTATCGGCACAAAGTGCTGACCGACTTTTCAGAAAAATGTTAACAACTCTCCCAAAGCAAACATTTTGATGTTATACTTCATCGTACTTGTGTGTTTTTACCGTACATTTTTCTTAAACACTGACTGTACTCTTCCCATGGGCCAGGCTCCATTCAAGCGCTTCACAGACGTGATGTCAGGGAACCTTCTCCATGCCCTTCTGAAATAGGTCCTCTTGTTATTTCCATTTGTGGATGACGAGGCTTAGACTCAGAGCAGTGAAGTGACCTGTCAAATCTGGGGTACCTGGTACCTGGGACCCAGGATCGGAAAGACGGGTGCCAGGTGCACCCCCAGAGACTGGCAGCTGCAACCTGGCCCTTAGGCTCCTTGTCATTTGGGAACGTGGTCAGGGCCAGGTGCTCTCAGGGGTTGGGGGAGGCAGCCAGGGCCTGCATTCCTCTGCTCAGGGGCCCACCATGCTGGGGCCTTTGGCTCTTGCCTTCTTGCTCAGAGTTAATACAACTCCTTAGGAATACTCAGCACTTTCTGAAGTAGAGGGTAGAGAGTTTGCTGAAGGTTTGACATGACTTAAATCAGATCTAGATGGAAATAATAACACGAACACCCTTTCCAATGCACCCAGTCCATACCTTGCCTGCTGCTGAGGGGGTGGGGCCAGTACTCCCCCACCCTGTGCTCCCACAGAACCTCAGCCCCCACCCACCCCATGTCCCACCTTACACCCCCACCCCACACTGCACCACCTGCTCCTCGAGCCCAGAGGGTTTTGGAAATTTTACACAAGGGCCCTCAGATCCTCAGTCCTTGTGGCTCAGGGAGACAGAGCCCAAGAGAGGTTTGCCAGTTGCCAGTATATCCCAGAGGGAGGCCTTTGGAGCAGAGGAGGAGGTGCCAGGCTATTACTCCAAGGCCAGGAGAAATCATATGGCCACAGTGTGTGCTTAAGGAAACAAGTGCTGATTAAGTTAGATCGAAGCACTTCTCCCAGACCCATCAGTGCGGGGCCGACAATCAATTGCTGCTTTATTACACGCCACACGTTTTAATCAGAATCAATAATCTTCATGAAGAACAATTAAACAATTATTCCTCCCTCTATGGAGTTTCTCTATAGAAATCGATGGGATGCAGAGACACAGTGATGGGTGAACGATGCATATTCAAGGCCGGCCCCATGCACCCTGCGGTCCCCATTCCCATGGCCACAGACAGTGAGTGGCCTTGACAGCCAGAAGCGCCCTCGCCCCACCCCCACCCCCCACCCGCACAAAAGGACTGAGTAGATGCTTGTAATGTTTTAGGATCAGGTTGACTGCAGGGGAAAGGAAATTCAGTGTTAACCAGAGCCCAAAATCAGAAAGGAAGAGCGAGCTCAAAGGAACCTGGAGGTGCTCGGAAGAGTCCCCAAGCCCCTGAGATCCCAGCTGACAATCGCAGACACCTGCATTTGATGGCATGGAGGTCAGGGGACTCTAGTGTGCATTCACCTTTGTCTGTCTGTCTCTACTCTGAGAGTGACACATCCCAGGAGCCAGTGGGTCTCCAGTCAGATCCAAGCCAGGGCACATCCAGAGTCAACTATAAGAGAACCCTACACCCCCCGAACCATGGAAGGACTCATCTCTAGATTGTCTATTCCATGCAGTCAGCAGTGAACAGTGGTTCCCATTATACTCCTGGGGAAGCTTTCCAGGAAGAGCAGCCTCTCATGTGTCCCTGCTCTGTCCTTGTTTGCTTACAGAGCGGCCGGCGCCCCCCAGAGAGCTTCTGGTGCCCCAGGCAGAAGTGACTGCACGCAGCCTCCGGCTCCAATGGGTCCCGGGCAGCGATGGAGCCTCCCCGATCCGGTACTTTACTGTGCAGGTGCGAGAGCTGCCCCGTGGAGAGTGGCAGACCTACTCCTCGTCCATCAGCCATGAGGCCACAGCCTGTGAAGTCGAAAGGTACTGAGAGAACCAGGAGGACGCTCCCCCAGCAACTGGGGCCCTGCTGCTGAGGGTCCCTGCCCTGGCCTCCTGCAGCAGCTCCTGCCCACAAAGCAGAGAGTCTGTGCAGCCCATGGAGATGCACCACCAAGAGCTCATGCCCCCTTCTTATCAACACTTCCCGTACAAGAGGGCCCAGAATCCCTGGGTCCTGGAGCCACTTCCAAGGGCCCCACCTAGGCCTCTTCCCTGCACAGCCGGTTTGCACACCCTGGGCCCCAGGGCTGGCGATGCATGGATGAGGGAGAGGTGAGCCTGGATGTGTGGGCTCAGGTGTCCTAGACCCTCTAGAGGCCAGTGTTGGGGGAGAGTGTGGAGATGGCATGGGCCCAGCCACTGATGTCAAAGGCTCTTTGAACACTCTCTTGAAAGCAGCAAAGCAGCAGGGAGATAGGTTGCACCTCTAGTGCTGTCTTTTGTTGGTGTTGGCTTATGGGGCCATGGAGGGGCAAGTCCGGGGAACAAAGTGAGAATCCATCCACTTATTCAGTTATGTGTTAGACTACTAGGCACAAAGCACTAATAGCAGCTACACTCTGCACATGTTGTCTCACTTGGTCCTCAGGACTGATTTACAGTCCTGCCCCCTCTTTACAACTGCAGGAACTGAAGCGGAGAGAGGTGAAGTAAACAGTGCAAATCACACAGAGGGGCATCCTCGGGTCCCTGCGTCCTCACCAGCGTGCATGCCGACGGGGGCTCTCCTCAGTTCTGTTAGGTCGGAGGGCCCTGCCAGGCGAGACCTCCCCAATCACTCACTTCTCATCTGCCCTGATTCTAGTTACTTACTGTTGAGCTCACTCTCCGGTTATGGGGAGGAGCTGCTAGTAGTGAATCTCTCTGTCCTTGAGGGTTCTGGAGCCGCCACCATCATTTGGAGGAGGGTGGAGGGGCCGACATGGTGGGTTCCAGGCCACCAAGATTCCTCCATCTTGCAGATTCAGACACGCACTGTGCCTGGCACTGCACTGGGAAGCCTCACCTACCTTAGCTCACTGGATCTCCTCTGTAGCTGCAGCCCAGCCAGTGGGGGCATGAGGGGAACCTCCCACGGTGCCCAACCCTTCTCTTGTGCGAGGCCGCCCAGCTCCACTCTGCACTGCTGAATCGCAAGTCAGAGGCAAAGCCCCTGCGGCAGATCCTCAGAAATACCCCCTCTGCTCCCACTGCCCTGGGGGCACAGTTCAGGCTTTGATATCCGGCATGTTGGAGTATGGCTCTATCACTTTTTCCTAGATGTGACAACAGTGGGATTGAAAGAGAAGAGAAACCCCCCCCCCCTCACTGCTTTGAGGGCCACGAGCATAACAGAGGTGAAATATGATGCACAGGCTGAGGGACCTCCTGGGAAGAGGGATCATGAAACCGGAACTATCCGGGCTCAGACCTGGCTTCTGCCACTTGCCATTTGGGTGATCTTAGGCAGGTGACTTGAGTGTTCTTGGACATCTCCTGCTCTCTTGCCTTTTGAGTTGTTGTGTGGTTTGGAGATGATGACTGTAAGGCACACTAGGGCACTGGCCCTGGAGCAGTGGTGGCCGTTGGTGTGATAGTATCCCACTTGTTGCTGTCACACTGTGCCCCCAGGAGGCGCCGCTGTGTATTGAATATGGATCCTGACCAGAGTCCATGAGCAGCCCCAGGTGGGTCACACAGATTCTCCCAGGTCTCTGCTGCAGCCCTTTTGGAGAAGGCCTTTGGAGCCAGTTACAGACTGAGAAGGAAGGCGGCTCATCAGCTCATAGCTGCAGCTGTCTGTGACCGTAAATGATATTCCTTGGCACAATGACCGTCCTTAATCACATGATCCAAATAGCTCTTCTGCTCTGACTGGAAATCGAGGTTGAATGGTCCCCAAGAACAAGGAGGGTTTTCAGCAGGACCTAGTCACTGCCTGGCCTCCCACTTGGAAGGGAAAACATGTGTTCACATACATATGTTGGCAGGCTGGCGTTTGGAAAACTCGTTATGTTCCTGCCACCGTGATCACACTCCTTGTGTTAGTTAGGAAAGTGACACTGGAGCAGCATCCATTTGATGTTCATCTCTGAGATGTTCTCCAGAGTGATCCAGTCAAGTAGCTTCCAGGTGGCTAAAGCTCTCTGTCAGGACTTGGTTACTGTCATTACTATCACTGCCATCATCATTACCATTATCACCTCATTGTTACTCAGCATTCTGTCATTTTCAAAACCATTTCCATATGTTGTTTCAAATGACGTTCATAAGGACTCTGTGGAGATGCAGACTAGGTTTTTTATTATTCCTGTTTTACAGAGGAGGAAGTCGAGGCAAGATGACATAAGTAATGAATATGCTGTGCTTCATATTCTCCAAATGCAAGAGATAATCCCTAAGATTCTTCATAGCTCAAGAGTCCAGTGGGCCTGTAACTTGAGGCTTCAAGGACACAAACCATGTCTTGCAGCTAATTTACGAGCATCTGTGATGTAGTGAAAACCCAGTACATTAGAATCTAAACCTCAAGGTTTCAGCAGTCAGTCTACCCTTAGTAGCCATGTGGCCTTGGAAAAGTCTGTCACTTGCTAGGCCTTCATTTTCTCATCTGTGAAAGGCAGGGCTGGAGCAATGATCCTGTTGTTCCTTTCAGCTCTGTGAGCACAAGATTTCCCTCAATACTGACCACCAGCGAACTGGCAGACAACAAGAAAGACAATCCAAAATAGTCAAACTGCCTCCCCAGGTTTCTGCCAGCATGTCACTTGCCCTCTGAATGACAGCAGTAGAACTAGAGAGGCATGGCTCTCAACCCTCCAGAGGAAAGCACTCCTAGTTGCAGGTGCCATCCACCTGCAACCCGGGAAGTCTCCTGGCATGGCCCTGAGGGGCAGGTGAGTGTGGCCAGGTGTGTCCAGCCTTACTTAATACACCACACTCTATTGCACTGGGTGCTTAGCTTAATTAGCAATGTGCTCATGGATATAAATAACTTTACCCCTTTGTGTAACCATTTGAAAGAAAAAAAATCCAACTACTTTTTCTAAAGCCTTCTGAAATCAAACAGACTAATTGTGTGCTTGGGACTTCATGTTGGAAAGGAAAGGTCCATGTTTCAGGACAGACAGTTTAATTTGGTGTAGGAGAGACTGTTGTCAATTTCCTAATGGGCCAGAACTAGGACAAATGCTTCCTCTACCTATCAATAGAAAACATGTCACAGGCAGAATCCCAGGAAAGCAAAATTGTGTACAATGCCGTGGTATAATCTCCCTTCGTGTTTAATAATCCTGATGGCTACATTTTATTTTTATCCTCTACCTATCAATAGAAAACATGTCACAGGCAGAATCCCAGGAAAGCAAAATTGTGTACACTGCCGTGGTATAATCTCCCTTCGTGTTTAATAATCCTGATGGCTACATTTTATTTTTACCAGTTGCATGAAATCTGCTAATGGCCAAAAAACATAAAGAGTTTAACCGTTGAAATCTAGTGACTGTGAGTACATGTAGTGAATGTGGGTCTAGACCGCGAGGGAGAGGGTTGTGTTTGAGACATATTCAGGCACTGCCAGCTTCTGCTTGATGGTTAAAGTTGGGAGACTGAGTAGCCTCCCACAGAAATGTAATAGAGAGGAAGAAGAGGAGGGCTTTGAGCAGAGGGCCACAGGGACATTCTGGATGTCATTTTAGGATAGAACAGTGACAGTGTGAGCTCAGGTGATGGTTGTACACCCAGCAGTAATGGGTTCTGCTCTTCCTCTGATCTCTCCTGCTGCAATAGGTGCCATAGATCCAAACAGAAGACATAAAGGCCGAAAGGGAACTACAATGTAAAACCGTAGGGATTCAATAAAATTCAACATGCTGGCTCTAGCTCCATTGGGTTATTTCATTTTTTTCTCTTCTGTGTAGGCTTTAAAAATACTGCCATTTAAAAATGAGGTGAATTTGACCAAGGATATTATGCATGGGTTCAATATTCTTTGTGCTTTGTGATGCAAATAATGAATTCTTTTTTTTTTTTCCCAAAAGATGACCGGTAAGGGGATCTTAACCCTTGACTTGGTGTTGTCAGCACCACGCTCAGCCAGTGAGCGAACCGGCCATCCCTATATGGGATCCGAACTTGTGGCCTTGGTGTTGTCAGCACCACACTCTCCTGAGTGAGCCACGGGCCGGCCCCCAATAATGAATTTTTAATAAATATTTTCAGAGGTTACCTTCAAGATAAATAAAGGCAGCAGTGGATAGCTTTTAAAATGTTCAGGACTCATATATTTTATATTATAACCAAAATGAATGAATGGGTATATGGCGCTTCTTCTGTTTATAAGGCTCTGCATTTAGCTCTGTGGGAGGAATGTTGAACTGTAAGCCACGTCCCACTCTCCACCTCTGCACCCCAAAATACTTTGGCTGTGGAAGTAAAAGTTGTGTATGTGATTAACAGTCTGAGGCAGTACAAGTATAAACTTGCTTTCTAAATATATTTGCTTCCTGATTTGGACAGGAATTGTTGATAGCAAGTTTAGATACTGAAGGTCCTATGTTATCCAAATCGATTCATTTCCTGAGTTTTGGATGGTTAGAAGTGAGACTTTAGATAACAGGAGTTATCTAACAAATGTACCTAAATCTATTCAGTTTCTGGGTTTGGATAGCGGGAATTTGGAAGGCAAGGCATGTGGAACGTGCAAAGGGCTGAGGGAACCTGAACACAGCATGGATGGGCTTCCTGGTGGACAGCAAGGGCACCAGGGGCTGGTGAGTCAGAGAAAGCCTTCAGGAAGACAAGAACAAGAAACATTTATTAGCTGCCTACTGTAGGCTAGGAACCATTGGACTACATGAGGGTGGGTTATGTCATTTAATTTTCACAATAGCCCTGGGAAGTACGGTTGCTGTTATCTCCATTTTTATAGATGAATGAAATGAGATGGAGAGGATTTAAATTACTTGTCTAGGTTAGTAATGGCAGAGCCAGAATTTGTACTCTGCTTGGCCAACTCCAAAGCAGAGGCTTGAATAGGCCTGGAAGAGAGAACAGAGAGCAGAATTTGGGGGAATTAGAGGTGTTGAAGGAGAGTATTCCAGGACAACTTGTTCATTTTTTCGTTTATCAAGTAGTCATTGAAGTCCTGCTCTGCCATAGGAGGGAGCTTGGCAGGAGCAATGGCATGGGGGTAGAAGTGCGAGGATTAGGCTGTGTTAGGGCTAGGAGATAGACCAGAAGCCCACAGGAGCAGCTCTGCAGAGAGGTGAAGAGGGGGTCACAGGTGAGCTAGGGAAGCATGTCGATTAGGAGAAGAGAAACCATCACCATCGTCACGTCTCATCTGTGACGCTCCCTTGCTCTGCCTCCAAGTCATCGTTTCCCTGTTTTCAGGGCACCAATGTGGCTTCCTACCAAGAGGGTTAGCTCCTGCTTCATGTGCCCTGCAACTCCCAGAGACAGTTAATCAATCCTTGGGGAATGAAGTGTGCCTGACAAAACACAGGTCTAATGCTGTGAACTCTTTCTGTCTCCTTTGCACTCGACCCCATTTGTCTCAGAGCTGGGCTAATCCATCCAGCCACCTGACATGCACTTACTGCACACCGCTGTGCCCGGTGTGGCTCCCAAACCAGGCGGGATGGCAGAGAAAGAGTGTCTTCAAGGAGCTTGCATTGTGGCCGTAAATACCCAAATCGGTAGCGAACAGCGAAGTAGTAAACTGTGCGATGCTTAATATAACGATGAGAGTCATTTCTGGAGCACCTACTGTGTGCTGGATACTGTGCTGATTTTTACGTGTGTCCTCTTATTCAACCCCCCAAGAAACTTGAGAGATGAGCAATAGCGTCCTTATTCATTCTTTCCTTCAGCGAATAGTTACTGAGTTCCTCCCTGGTGCCAGGCTGTTCTTGGTGCTGGGGATAATGCAGTAAATGCGGCAGACGTAGGCCCTGTCCTCATGAATTTTGAGTCTTGTAACAAAGACAGGCATCAAGGAAACAATTAGTTACAAATTGTGATAAAGAAGATGAAGGAAATGAACGACGTATAGAGAACAATTGACAGGGGGTGGGCATTTACTTTATCTATTTAAGTTGATACTTAATGGATAATAACAGTAAGAATAGCTATTAGTTAGTGGGCACTTACTATGCGCCAGACTCTCTTCTAAGTGCTTCACCTGAATTTAACTCTAACATAAGCCTCATGGTGTTGGTGCCATTATCAGCCCAGATAAAGAAACTGAAGCAAAGTAACCTTCCCAAGGTTAACCGGGAGTTAGAAGCGAGGCAGTCCGACTTCAGAGTCCACGTTCCTAATGGCCTCTCCATACTGCCCTGCGATACAAGAAGGGGGAGAAGGGGTTCGCCATGCCAATGTGGGCGGCTCAGGCAGGAGAGGCAAGGAGGCCTCAGGCGAAGAAACATGTGGCCATCACCAAGACTGCGTAAAGTGACTTCTGTGAAGCTAGGAACAGATGGGAAGTCATTTGTTTATTTGTTTTAGCTTTAAAAAGGCTATATCCCAGAAACCTGTAGCAAAGATCATTCTTAATGGTGGGACTTCAGAAGCATCTCTGTTAAAGCGGCATCAGCTTTTCCCAGGTGTGGAAGCTGAGTGCAGAGAGGTTGAGAGACATATCTGTGGTCAGGGTCTAGGAAGTAGCAAGGTACAGTCAGGTTCTGGAGGGCTTCGAAGGCAGAGCATTCCCTGAGGTGCTAGCTGATAGAGAACCACTGTAATCTGATCTTACGGATGAGGGTAATGCGAAAGTAGGGATAGAAGAAATGTTTCTGGTCACAGTTTCCAAAAATTATCCATTTCTTTTTTTTTTCAAAGATAACCATTAGAGTTTTAATTTGTCTTTTGGCATCCTTGTTAGCTTGTGGATGTAAACACTTTTTAAAAAAAAATTACTTAGAGGGTTTTTTGGGGTTTTTTTTTTTTTTTTTTGGTTTTTTATTGGTTATGAATATTCATGAGATACAAAGCTGATTGTCATCCCTTGTGCCCAAGAAGTGAAGGCCAGATCCATACTGGCAGCATTACCACAAATTGCGTTTGTACCCCATGTCCCCCACCCAATTATCCCCAACCTCCCTCCCTCTCCCCCTTTCCCACCCACTCCACTTTGTATCCCAAGGTACGTCCTCTCCCCCAGCAAGTCCAGCGCACCACTGTGGTCTTCCTTTCCTGCCTTCCATCTCTCTTAGCTCCCACTTATGAATGAGCACATGAGGTATTTATCCCTCTGTGCTTTGCTTATTTCACTCAACCAAGTTTCTCCAAGCTCATCCATGATGACTATCAATTTCTAAAAAGTAGAATCATTTCTTTACACAAAGTATAACCCAGAATCGAATGTACTAAGCAGGTGGAAGTGGGGCTTCTGTTGATTGATGCAGGGGGTGTGGGGATCTGGACTCACAGAGGGTTCTTCAGAGTCTTAGGAGCTCCACAGTGCTCAGTAGGAAAACCACTGGTTTACAAATTAATTGGGAGTGAGAAGAGAAGATTGGTTTTCAAGTGATGGGGGCTTTGGCTTAGAATGGTAGTTAAGGACACTTAGAGATAGTATGGACTCGAGGCACAGGGGTTGAAGAGTTCCAAGTCACCCCAAGTCTCTGTTCTGGGAAACTGAGAGGATGGTGTAGCCATTGCCTGATACGGAGCTGCTGTAGAATGGGAAGAGGAGTAACGCAGCTTCCTTACCTGCTCTTTTTGAGGTAATGTGAAGGACATCCAAGAAGAGCTGGCCAGATACTGACAAGCATGGGCATTCAGAAGCACACATTGGATCACTGACTGGCTGCTAGGGCTTGATGAAGATTTGAGGGTCACCTGCACAGAAGAGTTTGGCTCAAGTCTTAGTCTTAAGCATGGCATGGGGCTTGGCATATGAGACACAATAAATGTGGAATGGCTCCATGGATGGATTGACCAGTGGACAGGTGGAGAATGGATGGATGGAAGGAAGGAAGGAAGGAAAGAAAGAAGGGTGGATGGATGGATGGAAGTAGGCTAAAGTGGTAACACCAAGTATTGCCTCAGGGAAGCACGTGCCCCTAAAATCTTCTTCAAAAGGCTAGGGGCATTTTTTCATATGAATAATTTACACGGAAGAAGTCTTATGTAAAGTGACATGCAAATGTTGCTTTAAGACAGAACCCCCGTTTCAATCCAGGCCAAGCCACTTACCAGTTCTCTGGCAGTGGGCAAGTAAATTAATCTGACTGGGCCTCTGTTTTCTCATCCTTGAAATGGGAGTAATAATGACTCCTACCTCTCAGAGACGTTGTGCAGGTTAAATGGGGTAATGCCTAGTGCTTGGCACAGTGTCTGACTCTTAAATGGTGGGGCCCTGCCTATAGCTGGGGCAAGAGATAGACCTTGGAGAGTCCAGCCAGGCAGGGCCTGGCCAGTACAGACCTCCACAAAGGAGTACTTGGGGGTGAGGGAGGAAGTGAATCAGGCCAGAACTCACATTAAGTTCTGGATCAGTGTGAGCCAGGGCTAATCTCATTAGCTCCTCCTGAGCAATTCCCTGAGTTCCTTAGAGAGCAGTGATTTGCTGTGCAGGAGTATCTCTGATTACAGGAGGTGGCGGTGTCTCCTGAGGAGCCCCACGCAGAATCTCCCTCCCCTGGCCAGAAAGTTCTTCACTCACCTCCCCTATGTGAAATTCCTCTCTCCGTGGGCATTAGGACAGGACAGGGTATTCAAGAGTTACTCTCCGAACAGATTCAGGGTCCCCTTAAAACCCCTGCTCACTGCAGCTGGGGTTTGTTTCTACCTGTGAACAGCTTCCCAGCTGCAGGGCAATCTGTCTGCGGCTCATGCAGGAGCCCAGAGCTCTCAGGGCAGGGAAGAGATTTGCCCCTCCTTCCACCTGCCAGGGCTTCACTGGGAACACCTGAGGACAGGACAGTGTGGCAGGGTCCCCCAACAGTCATGGGTCTCTTTTGCATTTCAGGCTGAGGCCCTTCACCTCCTACAAGCTGCGCCTGAAGGCCACCAATGACATTGGGGACAGCGACTTCAGTTTGGAGACAGAGGCGGTGACCACACTGCAGGATGGTGAGCAGACTGGGGCCCAGGCCACTTCGCCAGCTGCTGTCTGAGACACTTACTTCTAGAGAGAGGCCCTACTTTCATTTTGAGCCAGGAAAGGGTCACTGGGGAGCGGTGGTGAGCGGTAGAGAGCGGTAGAATTCCATTAGTAACAGACAGCCTAGAGTATTCCTGTATACCCCATGGTCATAAATCAAGGCTTCGAAGGCTTCCAAATGGAATGGAAATTTCTCTGATTGGCTTCCAAAGCCCCTACTATCCATTAGCATCCCAGAAATTGAATAATTGATAGATTCATTAAAAATAAATGTCATCGTGTAGCTGGGTTTTAAGAGGTTTTCCCAATTTTTCTCATTCCCAAGCCACTCTGTTTGACAATAGCACAGGTAAGTGATGGGAAGAAAGACCCTCTCAAAGCTCCAGGTGGATTTTTCACCTCTGCTGTCCTACCTTGGAGGCATTGGGCCTGAAGATTCATTGTAATTTTGTGTGACCTGATCCTCCCAGACCGCAGTGAGCCTGGGAGACAGCTCCATCAGACACATCCAGTGGTGATAGCCACACTGCTAGGATGAAAAAGAATGCATATTGTGTAGCAGACACTGAAGCTGCAACCCCAGGCCAGAAACCTGAGCACTTAGTTCACCCAGCAGTGCTTTATAATAATTCCCTAAACATACCCGCAAAGCGCTGTCTTTTCCATTTAACACACCAGTGGAACAATTTTCAAATAAACGAATTTGCAGTCGGCAACCCTGTGACCACACATCTTTGGTTTTGCTCTTTTTATAACCTGGGAGTTTAGTTTCTCCAACCCAAGGACTCACATGACCTTAGGGACCAGCAAAGGGATTGAGGTGAACCATTCTGGGCTTCTCAGCAACCTGCAGAAACTGTTCTGCTGCAAACCCGGCAATCCTAGTAGAACAGAATCTGTGCAGTCTTTTGCCCCTGATAAGAGGCGCCTTCCGACCACTCCCCCCGCCTCCCCCCCAGGCCCCAGCCATGCTCTCAGGACAGGCCGGATCTGCCCCTGGAGAGATAATAGTTGTCTTTTGTGGATCATGCTTTCTCACCCAACTGTTTCCTGAGCACTAACCCTGGAAGTTTATTAGAGCCCAGGGGAAAGCTAGTGAGGACAGAAGCCACAGGTCGCCCAGGGTAGAAGCTGGCCTGTGTATACTCATGTGTCCAGTAGTTCATCTAGCTCTGCTGGGTCCTGGGGGGACCGATCAGCCCCCAGGGAGCTCTCAATGTAGGGGAAACAAAAGAGGAGGCAAACCAGAGGTTCGAGGAGGCTGAGGCTACTTGTACAGAAAAACCTTCCCAATTAATCCATGGCCAATTTCACTCTAAACCACAAAGGAAAGGCTCCATTAGAACTAAAGTACAAAACCAAAACTATGTAAATGCGTTCATTTAATCTTACATTTAACACAATTGTAAATTTTCATCTAAACACTAATTCTTAGAGTAAAGAAAAAACATAGAAGCTGATTTTACTGTTGTAATATCTCTAACAAAATTGTGTGAGAACAAGATACAACAGCCTCCCTCTGACCTGGCACTGCTCAATCCCAATGGCCCATTTTTGAAAAAATATTCAAGGGCTTCTTCAGTCTCCCTGAAAGCCCTTTTTAATCCTTTGATATTCAAATCAGTGCTTTTGATTCTCCTATCTTGTCATCTTCCTTTTCTGAGACTTGCAGTTTCTTTTGCAGTGGATTTGCATTGTATTTGTATTATATTGTCTTCAGCTATGGCCAGAGAGTGGTAGGCACAGACTGACTCCGGAGCTTGGGGAACCCTACACTAGATAGGGAGGGTCCTTTGAGGACATGGATGGTTTGCTGATAAGCATTTTCTTACTATGGTGATTTTTATTTCCCAGCACAACCTCACAATTTGAGGATATTGGGACCGCCCTGTAATTGCCATCTAGTGTGACCAGGCCATTAGGAAAGCTGGGTAACGGGTCCACCGTTAAGATAGAACAACAGGAGAGTCAGAGGACATAGGATGGAGTTCTGTCCCTAAAGCAGAACTGAGAGGGCTGGAGGTGTGACTGACACAGGCACTACCAGAGGCGGGGAGGGCTGGCAGGTCCAGAGGAGAATCACAGAGCCGGTGACCCAGACAACGAATCTCAGATGCTGAGTAGAGTGAGACTCTGCAGGCACACAAGTTGGGGGTGTGGCGAAACCATCCTCAGTCATTCAATTCAATGAATATTTATTAAATGTAGAGTTTGCATCAGATCTTCTTTTGGGTCTCAGAGATCTTATAGTTTGGGATACATAAGCAGAGGGGCATAGGGAAGGGAGGTCAAAGAAGGCCTCCTGGACGTGGCAGATGACAAGGATTTTAGTTTGTCCAGAGTGCAGGGCATGGCCACAAGCAGAGGTGAAACCAAACTTGTCCCTGCAGAGGCCAGAGCAGAACCATTGTGGCTTCCTAGAATCATGACAGACCACCTTTCGGCCGTGCTGTCTGATGAAATCAGCCTCCTTTTGTGACAGTCACATTTTGTTTTTAAAACCAAGAGCACTGTGACCTGACTTAGTCATTTCCCTGTTCAGGAGAAGTAGTTCTTACCTAAGTACCTTCTGGGGGTCTCCCTCCCCTAGAAGATCTGGGTACTGCAGGGAGGGTCTCAGGCAGGGCGCTCCCAGGGGTCATTTCCCTGTTCAGGAGAAGTAGTTCTTACCTAAGTACCTTCTGGGGGTCTCCCTCCCCCAGAAGATCTGGGTACTGCAGGGAGGGTCTCAGGCAGGGCGCTCCCAGGGCACCATTGTTGGAGTGTGGGGCTCTCAGAAAACCCACATGGAGAGATCAAAACTCATTTGGATGTCTCAGTTTGGGTCTGTTTGTGGGGGATGAAGTCAGGGGCATTACCTTGTTGCCACTCTTATTAGGATTAGGTCCCTTCCTTCTGGGCACAGGTTTGGAAGAGGAACCTCAGGAAGCTCTGAGAAAGGGCAAGGAGAAGGTCTCCATGGGGAGAAGCGGGGCAGGGCCTGTGAGTTTCCCACACTTGCTCTCGGGGCTGCAGGGGAGGGTGGCTGAATACTGATGGGACCATTCTAATCCCTGCTTCCTTCTTGTGTGGGTTTCAGTTCCAGGAGAGCCTCCAGGTTCTGTCTCAGCAACGCCGCACACCACCTCCTCTGTTCTGATCCAGTGGCAGGTGAGAGCCAGGGGAATCTCACGGGTTTTGTACAACACGTTCTCATTCCCTGGCTCATTCAGCCATGTCGGCTGGACAAAGATTTTTGCAATTGAGAGCCGAGCCCTGTACTAAGTGTGTGAGGGTAGAACAAAGCAAATACCTTTGTCGGACTTGCAAACTTGAAGGGAAAATAGTGTCAAAGAATAATTTCCAAAATGTTAAAAACACGATTGCATTGCACACACAGAAGGAACTTGTACTCAGCTCACTAAGGAGGGACCAGCAGAACGACACAGCTGGTTCAAAGAGCCCTACAGCAGCTGCGTATTGACAGGCATTTGACAAAAAAAAGGCTTCTGTGCACATGCAAAACTGATCAGTGCCCTATAGGGCAGCAAAACTGTAACCTTTGGCGTTAATGTTTCTACAGAAATCATTTGCAACCAGTCAAAATATCCACAGAGTTACATGTATTTCACAAAGTCTCCAGTGAACAGTAATTCAAACCAAGGATCATCCTCCTGTGGGAGGGAGGGGAGCCAACCAGAGAGGGAGGGAATGCTGGGGAACCCAGCAGAGGCCATCAGGGAACTGTCCTAAATAGAAAGTTTGCTCAGGGCCGCGAGGAAGGGTGAATTCTGGGTGTGGCAGTGGCTCAGCTCTGCAGGCACCAGGGACAGGGGCCCAGGGCTGGGCAAGAGCAGGGGGTGCTCAATACATACCTGGGCAAAGAGTGAGCTGGAGACCTCTCCTGGCTGGGGCTGCGGCCGGAAAGGCGAGGGGTGGGGAAAGAAGTACCGAGCGGCCAGCACCCCGGCTTAGACTCCTCAGGGGTGGCTTGGACACGGCCTCCCTGGGTATAGCTGGAGGCTGACATGGGTGGAGGAGCTGGGAAGGAAAGTGGAGTCAAGATCAGGGCTGGAGGGCTGGAGGAGCTAACCAGGAAGGTGCTTTCTCCGCGGCGCCAAGGTTGGCCACTGGCTTCTGAAGGTCCCTGCTTACCCGTTATGTTGTAACTCAGTGATGTCAGTGTTAGGTGGAATCATATGAAATTTGACCATGTTTGAGGTACAAAAGTGGCAATATCATATGGTTCTCCCTAACATAACTTGAGACTACCATATGAGGGATGTAAAGCAGGGTTTGTAAACTGGGTTTCTGTCAAGAATGCATCATCTCCTTCAAGCGTGACGGAGCACTCGTGGGTCCCTCTTCGCCTTCTTTCTATTGCATACAAGAGGGCTTCTCTGGATAGGATAGGGATGTTTCAGGATGAAAAAGAGACATTTCCAAATGGCTTCTGGTGAAATTGAAAATTCACTGCCGTGGCACTTAGCCTATTTTAGGTTTACTAGTGTGTAGGAGATTGGAAAGGGAACCAAGAAACTGTCTGCCTCTGTGAAGTCATTCCCCCAGTCCATCTGGAGCCTCTGGTAAAGTGACAAGGGGCCTGGCGTTAGGCCTCTTAATTTTCCATTGAGTGACCGTGACCCTGACGGGCCTCTCTGGCTCCAGGTTCCTCCTCTGTAACAATAGAAAGCCACAAAGGTGATCTCTGAGGTCTCTTGCATGCAAGATCTCTTGTGTTTGAGGTCTGTTAGACCTCCGCAGTCCGTGCTTCAGCCCTGACTTCTATTACGATCTTTGGTAGGAGGTAGAAAACATTCAAAATGGAAATTTAAGGTCCCAGGCCCTTCTGTTTCCCACTCTCCACTAACATAATCAACCAAAGGAAGATTGGTCCTTTGTACTGAGCTAAATTCTAAGAGAAAATTAGCATTTTCTTTGTATACATGGCAGTTGGCTGCCAATAACCCCACTCTCCACTAACATAATCAACCAAAGGAAGATTGGTCCTTTGTACTGAGCTAAATTCTGAGAGAAAATTAGCATTTTCTTTGTATACGTGGCAGTTGGCTGCCAATAATGAGGTAAGCTCCTTTTCTATAGTGGCAGCGAGCATCGGGGCTGGGACGCGTCACCCCCTGCAAATAAGAGACTATGAACATGGTGCCGGCTGTCAGCCCCAGTGTCCTGCCTCTGACAGCACGGGGCTCTCAGCCCTCTCCATTGCTGTTGGACAGCTCTGTGAAGTGGCGCAGAGCTGCACTAAAGGAACCTGGCATACGTGTCCATCCATCAGCTGTCCCCCTTCAGAGCCCAACAGAACAAACTAATTGCAAGAAACCCAGAGCAGGAGGTGGTCAATACGATGTATTGTAGAAATAAATGCCTGTCAACTGCCAGGCAATTGAAGTATAATTAAAATTATGAGTAATTTACTAAATTAGGATGAACAGAACAAAGAAACTAGGTTTAAATATAGATTTGCGTTCCAGATGAAATGTTTCACCTGTAAACCTTTTTTTTAGTAATTTGTTTAAAAATGCAAACACCGGCTATAATTTCAAGGCTGCTGACCCATTTAAATGTCTCCCCCATAGCAATCTGTCAGATTTGATTCTTCTTAGTAGGATAATCAATCTGCCTTTCATGGGGTCTGATTCTGTTTGAAATCTAAGGATTTGAACATATATTCTAGACAGTGGTGGCATTGTGTTCACACTGAGCATAGCTCATAATAGGCATTAATGTTTCTGAATTGATCACAACATTTAAGCTGGCTGTTCTAAAACTTCCAGTGGGTCATACAGTCTGCCACTCAAGAGCATTTCCCCTCATGTTGCTGTAGATTTCTCTAAGTGGATTTTGAGGGTATTTTCTAGCCAAGAAAAAAACCCAAGCAATAGATCACATCATGCAGAAAGCTCTCAGCAGAGGACAGACTCAATGTTGTAATAGGCACCTTCCTAAGCGGAGCATTACAGCTGCCTGGGCAGTCGGGGAGAAAGGCACAGGGCTTCTTCGGAACACGTCTTTGGATTTCTTTTTCTCTTCAGTTCCTCCATGATCTGCAAAGTGTCAGCTCCTTTGTAGGGTGCTGAGCACCAGAGGTGAATGAGACAGATGGCAGAACTTGAAGAGCTTTCATTCAGTGCAGTGAGCTTGATAACACATTAGTGGAAAGACAGCAGAGGGCGAGCAACTCACTCTGGCCAGAGGGACAACTGAATACACTTTGCAAGATAGACAGGACTGCCCCAGATAAAAAGTAGGTAGAAGAGCATTCGGCACCAGGCACAGCCTGAGCAAAGGCTCGGAGGCATGAAGTCACTGGGTATCTGATGCTGTGTTTTGGAGGAAGGCATATTGGGCATCCTGTGCTCTGCTCAACTATTGGGATTTAATCCCAGAGGAATCCCTTTTCTACTCTTCAGGAAATGGAAGTCATGGGAATATAAACTAAAAGCTCAGACGCCAAAGGGACCATGGTGGTCAGATGAGATTTGGACTTGCATTCCAGCTGTGCCTCGTACTCCCCATGAGACCTTGGGCACTGGGTTTAACCTCCCTAAGCCCCAGGTCCCCATCTGTAGAGTGGGGAGAGTTAGGCCCTGCCCCGCCTGCCTCCCCACCTAAGCAAAGAGGGAGCTTGGCTGGAAAGCCTGCAGCACTGCACAGAGGCTGTCAGCTGCTGTGGCCCAGCCTGGTACTGTGCAGGCAGCTGGAAGGAGTGAGGCTCAGTCAGCTGTTGTGGCCCAGCCCGGTACTGTGCAGGCAGCCGGAAGGAGTGAGGCTCAGTCAGCTGTTGTGGCCCAGCCCGGTACTGTGCAGGCAGCCGGAAGGAGTGAGGCTCAGTCAGCTGTTGTGGCCCAGCCCGGTACTGTGCAGGCAGCTGGAAGGAGTGAGGCTCACTGTGGGAGTCCTGCCTCCTCTCAGCCCCATACCCTTCGTGCTACTCAACCCTGCTGCCTCCAAGACGCGCCGTCCTCCTGAGTCTTCCCCAGTGCACTGTCCTCTTCCTGCCTTCTATATTGGGTGATATAATCCAGGTACACTCTGACAAGCCATCTGCATTTTAACAGGGAGCTTCTGAGAAAGGAAAACACATTCAGGACCCCCCAAGGAATCTGCTGGTAGAATTTCTGCTATGTGGTAGGCAGAGTGAAGACATTTTTAGGAGGGCTTGCCAGTTTCCTTCAAGCATCTGCCCATACAGATGGCCAGTCCAGGATGAAATTAAGCATACATGGAGTCATCTTAGACCACTGGGCAAATTCAACTCAATTCCACAAGCATTGACTGAGCACCTGCTGTCCTAAGTCCTGTCCCAGGTGCTGTGGGGAATATAGAGATGAGCAAGACACAGACACAGCCTTGTACTCTAGGGACAGGTGCTAAATCAGAAACCTTAGGCTCAGTGTGATCAGGGCTAAGGGCTGGGAGAACCAGTCTGGGGGTGCAAAGGGAACCTTTTGTTTAGAGTCATATGAGTGTAATACTCTGGAGACCATCTAGCCAGACTTGACGATTGAGCCTAGGAGGTTGAGCAACCAGCCCAAGCTCCCACCGCAAGATGGTAACAGAGCCAAGACTTGAATCAGGAGCCTGAACTTGGCCCTTCACTTCTTGAACTCACATGTTACATGGAGCTGCCCTACTGATGCCTTCAAGGACTTCCGGAGTTGTAGAGCCCTATTTCATGATTACAGATAAATTTATCCCAAACTCTAGGAATAGAAAGTGTGGTTAAACCCAATTCAGAATGCCATGCAGGCAGGCCCTGGAGTCTCCATGGAGTCCCTGGGCCCTTTGAAAGTGAATATTGCATTAGGAAGATGGAGCCTGCTCACAGAGAGGCCTGGACCAGTTGCAGCCTTTAAAGAAGCTGCCCTCTGGGCTGTACAGCCAGCTCCACCCTATCCCAAGGCCTAGAAGACTCCTGCTAGGATAGGAACAAACTTAGACTCTTCAGATGCTCAGCATTTCTGGTACAAACAGCCATCAGTTAGTCTGTTGGCCAAATGTGGACTCCAGCCTGATGGCTGGTGGCCATTGTGCCTCTGGGGCGAGGGGGCTTGGCCTCTTCTCCTCATACCTCTAAACCATCCTATCCACCTTGGTTAGAAATATTTGTGAGTCCAAGATCGGTAACCCTCAGCCCCTTCCCCTCCATCTTCCAGCCCCAGGAAGTGTGGACATAAAGGCTGGGGGATGGCATATTTGCTGCTGGTTACAGAACCATATTTGGTCCCCAGTGAGGACTCTATTTTCCCAAGCTCCCAACTTCCTTTTTATTTAATATTTTTGGTGGGCTGAATTCAGTTTTCCGTGGTTACAGAACCATATTTGGTCCCCAGTGAGGACTCTATTTTCCCAAGCTCCCAACTTCCTGTTTATTTAATATTTTTGGTGGGCTGAATTCAGTTTTCCACACCCCATCGGAGCTTCCTTCCTCCCCACAAAGTAAATTGCTCTCACTGTAATCCTATCTCCGCTTATGTGTGTCTGTGGAGGGGGCGGAGGGCCTTTGCAATCTTCCTGCTGAGGTCCAGTGCCTGGAGCTGCTGTGGGTGTAATCTGGGACTCTGAGGGAGGCTTTGAAGATGACCCTTGGGGTGAAATTGCTGGGCTGGTACTTACAGAGACCCAGCTGCAAGCTTTTGATCTGTCCACTCACCTTCCTGCTGATGTGAGTCAGCCCAGATCCCAGAAACGGAAAGATGAGATTTTTCATCTTCACTGCCCAGACCCTGCCACTCCCACCTCCTGCCAGTGTGAGCAAGCAAGAAGAGTGTCTGGGGAATCTCAGCAGGACTGTCCAGTGTCACCCGAACAGACCAGGAGCCTTGAACAAAAAGAGCAGGCTCCCTGGGTGCACAGCTGTGTGCTGGGTAAAAGCCGTTAGAGGGACACATATATCTGACTGGTTGTCAGCAGCTCAGGAAAGGAAAATCAAAAGCCCCCGGGGTCTTGGAAGTCTCTGCTGGTTTTCATTCGGCAAAGGTCTCCTCATTGTGGATGTTCACAAGACTCATCGTTAACAAGAAGCAGCAGCAGCCCAAGGTCTCAGCTGAGCCCATTCGTGGCTCTTCAGTGGACTTGGAGGACGCTCCATTCTGCCAGTCTCCTGAGTTTAGCTACAGATCCTTCCAGGGATCCACCCATATGTGGAATGACACAGGACCTGGGCTAGTCCTGGCTCATGCCCTGGGGGACTGTACCGCTTAGCCTGGCTGCCCCTCCCATACCTGCCCCTGCCACTGAGCACCTCCCTCCACTTCCCTTCACATCCTTCTCTCCTTCCTAGTGGGTCTCCCTGAGGCACTGTGGCCCATCTCGTGGAGGGCCCATTCCCTCCTTCCAGAAGCCACTCCGTCTTCAAGGGCAGTTCAGAAGTCATTCCTTTGTGAATTTCTGAGTCTAATGTCAGCAGTGAGC
>NW_007727940.1:201608-230338 GCF_000696425.1 Galeopterus variegatus | reverse complement strand
TTCAAGGGCAGTTCAGAAGTCATTCCTTTGTGAATTTCTGAGTCTAATGTCAGCAGTGAGCACTCCCTTTCTGAGGCTTTACAGTCCCTTTCTTAGTCCCAAGGCTCTCTGTGCTACATAACGCAGGAGATCTCGTGGACCCAATGAGATGGTGAGGCTAGAACGCATCCCTGGGTGTGGAGCTCAGTGTTTTCACACATTTACTCAGCAAATATGCCCTGAGCCCGAGACAGGCCGCAGAGTGAGCGAACAGGCACAGCTGTGAGAGAAACCTGTGCGCCTGGCCTTCTGGGTGGCTCTCAGTCCTGCCCTTCCCCACCACAGGAGGGACGCAGTGGGCCCAGCACTGTCCTCCCTCTCCTAGGGGCCACAGCGATGCGTGACCTGCAGCCACGTGGACAGAGGTGCTGGAATCTTTGGAGCTAACTTAGCTGGCAAAAGGGCACGGGGAGCATTTCACTCTGTTTACCTGCTCTGTAAAATGCAGATGGCATGTGGAGAAATGCCTCTTTCTATTCTTCCTCATCAACTTTTCCAATTTTCCATCCATTGTATTTTTTTAAGAAAGGGGTTAAATAAACTTTCTATTACAGTGTGGTAACAGTTGTGTTTGAAGAAGGATGTCCTACAGAATAAGGAAGGATTTAACTGTAAGTCTCAACTGTAGCCAATGAGAAAACCCAGGACTGGAGTTGAAATAGCAGATTGCTAGTAACCCCCTTCTGTCCTTGTGTGAGTGGATGTGCGCGTGTGTATGTACTGTGTGTTATGCACACACACGCACGCACACGCAGGCTTCCCGTCTCTGTCTCCACGTCTACTGTGATGCACTCACAACAACATATATCTCGGACCAATTTGCAGTTGAGTGCAACACTGAATGGCATCTACCCTTACCAAAGGAACCGCTTTTTAAAGTGGGGGGGACCCAAAACCTAAAAGCTGTTCTGACAACAATTCTGTATACTCTATAGGGAGGAAAATCAGAAAATGAGCCCTGTCGGCACCCTCAGGTTTAAGTAAAGGGTCTGAAATACTCAATACTCACGGGGAGGGGTGCAGACCAGGACTGGGGGTTCCCAGGACAGGTGGGCTAGAGAAGAAACAGATGAATATTCCAGAGCACTGGTGATTGACCATTGCTGGGATGCTCAAGGTGTCCCAAACATTAAGGCTTTGTCATCAAAATTGGTAGAAAAGGACAAAATCAAATAAGATAAAACAGCACAATACACAGCCTTCCCTTCCTGCTCCTCAGTCGGACTTGTGGGCTTTGCCACCGATTCTTGCCCCTCCCTGTTCTGCCAGCACTCAGCTTCCTGAGCTCTTGGCTCTCTGGTCAGGTTTATGTTATATTTTGTCTTCCTGATAAGTGTGAGAAGTCCTCAGAAGCTGTTGAACAGCAAGCAGGGCAGAAGCTCTCTGCTGGAGAAGTGGTCAATGGTTACAGGGAACGCACGGGTGGCGGGTCCATGCCCCAGGGACTCTGCTGCTCTTCTGCCCTGCCCTGGCTGGGGTGCACCCGATCTGGAGATACCCTGGTCTGCACTGGTTCACTTTCTGTTTTGTTTCAGTAGATCTGTTATCATGGGATGATTTAACAAGCATTTCCACCTGTAGGTCATCCCGTGGAAGGCAGTCAGATAAGGGGAGGAGGCAGGGTTGCCAGAGAAAACAGTGGATGCTCGGTTACATTTGCTATCAGAACAATGATTTTGAGACTCAGATTTAGCTGGGTGTCATGTGTTTTTATTGGATAAACCTAGCAAGCCTAGAAGGGAAAGAGCAACAAACAAGAGACTCACCTGCCCTTGAAGTCCTCAGGCTCTGGTTCTGCAGTTCTGGCCGTTGGGCACCATGGTGTTCAAATGCCCCAGGGCCCTGTGAGGGCAGAGGGGCTGGAGCAGAGCCAGCCCCAGGTCCCCTCTGCTGCTGGCAAGGGCCAACGGAAGGTAAAGTGAGAAAAGGAGAAGCCTCCACTGTCTCTTTGAGAATATGGAGCCAAAGTATTCGAATATCTGGCAGTGCCCTTTCCCCTCCCTGGTTCCTGGTGGGTGGCAGGCATCCTCGGAGCTGGGGGATGCCAACCAGACAGGTAGGTGACCTTGTGCCTTTCAGCAAAGTCGAGGAGGGCTGTGGGGTGTTGACTGGGTGGGGGACACTGGCGACTCAGACATGGCCTCCAGAACCACTATTTTCTCTGCCTCTGGACTTGCATGCCTGGGGTCTGACACCCTGGGCCGGGAGTAGTGGAGCTGCACAAAGGCTGGAACTTTGTCTGATGTTGTGGGCTTGCTGGGTCCCTCTAACATGGATCATCAAGGCCTGGCAAATCTGTTCAAATTTTCCAGTTGTACTTTTCTATATCCAATGGGAAATGATATGCTTAGTGCTATTCCCGAATTGAGAGCATCACAGAGGACCTAGGACTGACTTTGAAGAGTGGCAGGGATCTGCCAGCAGCCCTGCATTGCACGGCCCTGGGAGCAGCTTGAGTTAACATGTTAGCAATTCTCATTTTTTTTTCCTTTTTGTCCTTTTTACTGACCGGTAATGGGATCGCAACCCTCGGTGTCGTGCCCGTACCGGGGACCGGCAACGGGATCGCAACCCTCGGTGCCACGCCCGCACCGCGCTCAGCCAGTGAGCGGGAGCTGGTCTCCACATGGGATCCGAACCCTTGGCGGGAGTGCCGCCACACTCCCAAGCGGCACACTCTCCAGTGCGCCACCGGGCCGGCCCAGCAATTCTCATTTTTGAAAACACCCTGCATATGCCATGCACACAGCTGTTCCTCTGGTGCATGTGTAAATGTTTATAGTTCTCCTAGCTACATCAGTACCAGTATTCCTTGCTCCCTGAGCTGTTCTGTTGGAGAGTTTGGAGAGCAAAGGATACTGCATTCTTCAGGTCTGAGTTCTGGATCATGAGTAGCAAGAGTTCAAAGGGAAAGGGATTTATCCCAACATCCAAATCCTTTTTGTCCCTGGGTTCGGATAGTCAGAATTAGACAGTGAGAGGGTGGACATCAAGATGGCTGCTGTGACAAATCACTACAAACTGGGTGGCTTACAATAGCAGAAATGTATTCTCTCGCAGTCCTGGAGGCCAGAAGTCCAAGATCAAGGTGTTGGCAGGCCCATGCTCACTCTGAAGGCTCTAGGAAGGGCTCCCTCTTGCCTCTTCCACCTCCTGGTGGCTGCCAACAACTCTTGGTGTTCCTTCCTTGGCTTGTAGGCGCATTACTCCAGTCTCTGCCTCTTCTTCATGTGACAGTCTCCCTGTGTATCCATGTGTTCAATTTTCCCTCCTCTTATAAAGATACCAGTCATTTGATGAGGGCCAGCCCTAATCCACTATACCTCATCTTAACTAATTACATCTGCAAAGACCTTATTTCCAAATATGGTCATGTTCACAGGTGCTGGGGATTACACTTGAACATATCTTCTTGGGGGACACAATTCAACCCACAACAAAGGGGTTCTCTTGCAGCAAAGCTGTGGAACAGGACAGTGTTCTGAGGTGCTAGTGACCTCACATAGTCAGCCACTGTGTAGGAGACACGAGACATCCAGTGTACATCCCTGTCCTAGGACAAAGCTTCATGGCCTTGTTTTTACCCATCCTTCTGGTCACAGCCTGGAAGGATCTTATTGCTTATCTGAGAATCCCAAGAGGAGAGACTGGATTGTTGAGCCTCAATACCAGATGGATGCCATGGACGCTGAGGCTTTATGGGGAGTCCTTGTGGAAATGGGAGGACCTTTCTTCTAGTGACAGATCTGTCACTTACTTATCAACAGAAACCAACTGAGGGAAGAAGGAAACCTTGGGTTGGTTCTTGAATGGTGAGCAGTCATACCCTAATGTGGATCTGTATAGGTCTAGGGTTCCCACAAACCCGTGTTTAAATTCTAGCAAGATCTGAACCTCGGCTTCCTTATCTATCTGTTCTTTGTATTCTACTGGGTTTTTAAGAGTCAAATGAGCGCCAGACCTATCTTAGGCTCTTCTTATGCCAGCTGACATCAGAGGGGCCATGGGGATTCCAGCCTTAGGTCTGAGTTGAGCAGAGCGGGGGTGATCTGGCATGTGGAAGGGTCAGTGAGGCACCCAGTAAGACTCCCACAAGCCTGGGTGGCCAGGAAGTGGGAGGGACAGGGTGAGGCCAATGATGGCCGATTTGGAGCCAGACTGCATCCTGAGCTCCTAATTGTTCTGGGCTTACCGCTCAGTGGGCAGCTTCTCCACCATCTGTGTCCAGGCCGTACTCTCCTGCTCCAGCCTAGGGGCTCATTCGAGGATTCAAGCTGAACATAGGATAAGACGCCCATGTCCCCCCACACACCCACAAGACAACTGAGGGTCTGCAAATGGCTCCACAGCTTCGTTCTGTGCTCTAGGAGGTCCCTCGTATTCCTCTTCACCAATTTGACATCTTTTCTTCTTCGTTTTTAACAATCAGGAGCCATTGGTTTGAACTAGTGACTTCCTCTTGTGAATGGCTCCACAGCTTCGTTCTGTGCTCTAGGAGGTCCCTCGTATTCCTCTTCACCAATTTTCTTTTCTTCTTTTCTTCTTCGTTTTTAACAATCAGGAGCCATTGGTTTGAACTAGTGACTTCCTCTTGTGTAGTTAGCTAAACTGGGGGCAGAGGTCACCAAGCTCTCCCACAGGCTGACTCGGTCGACTCCCTCGGCGTGGCTGAGTTGGTGTGATATCTTGCAGCCCCCCAGGGACGAAAGTCTGAATGGCCTTCTTCAGGGATACAGGATCTACTACCGGGAGCTGGAGTATGAGGCTGGGTCAAGCACAGAGGCCAAGACACTCAAAAGCCCTTCAGCTTTACGAACCGAACTCACAGGTGAGATGCTTTCCCCTCTGTCCTGACACAGGTACTGACCGTCAGTCACCATGACAGGTGGGGCAGGGAGGTTCCCAAGCAATCCTTGCACATCTGCTCCATGCAAAAAATAGTGGGAAATGCCATGCAGGAGGCCAGGAGGAGACTCCAGGAGATAGCCCTGCTCTCGGGGATGGGGAGCAGGCAGTTTTGCCACCAGGAGAACGCAGAAAGCGGGTGCGAGGCGGCAGGGTGCAGTTGGGAAGGTGGTAGGACTTTGTGGGTGGTGGGTCATATTGAGGGAGGAGATGTAGCCAGGGCTGCAAGGACAGTGTGCTGCTGCCCTAAGTGGGGAGGGGTCTGGGACCTGAGATGGAGGCAGGGGAACCCATCAAGTCCAAGGGCAGGTTCCTCCCGTCCATCAGAGTGCACAGTCTCAGCGTGGAGCCCTGGCTTCTCTCATCCCTGGGCTGGTCTGTGCTCAGCCTGTGCTCCACCACAGTCCAAACCCTGGCACAGCTCTGAGGATAGTCCAGCTGCCATCAAGGTAGCTTCTGGAACTGCAGGGAAGGCTGCCCCTCTCCCAGCTCCTCCTCTCAGAAGGAGGTTAGAGGGTTTTTGTTTCCTGGCATCCACCAAACAGCATCACAGAAGATAGTCTTTACACCTTGACATCTTTGTGCTGGGGACAGAGTGAGAGTGCAGCTCCAGAAATGTGCCACTTGGACAGCTGCCTTCTTGCTTTGTGCCACCTCCATCGTATCACTCTCTAAGCAGACCATGCACCCGGTTCTTCTCTCCCTGTGGGCCAGGCATGCAGATGGCAGCACCTTGTGCTCACATGACTTGACCCTGGCGCCTGTGCCAGGCATGGTGTTGATGAATGTTGATGAAAGGAAGTCACTCAGCTGTCATCCACACTCTTGGCACACCCTGAAGGTATNTAGGATAAGACGCCCATGTCCCCCCACACACCCACAAGACAACTGAGGGTCTGCGAATGGCTCCACAGCTTCGTTCTGTGCTCTAGGAGGTCCCTCGTATTCCTCTTCACCAATTTTCTTTTCTTCTTTTCTTCTTCGTTTTTAACAATCAGGAGCCATTGGTTTGAACTAGTGACTTCCTCTTGTGTAGTTAGCTAAACTGGGGGCAGAGGTCACCAAGCTCTCCCACAGGCTGACTCGGTCGACTCCCTCGGCGTGGCTGAGTTGGTGTGATATCTTGCAGCCCCCCAGGGACGAAAGTCTGAATGGCCTTCTTCAGGGATACAGGATCTACTACCGGGAGCTGGAGTATGAGGCTGGGTCAAGCACAGAGGCCAAGACACTCAAAAGCCCTTCAGCTTTACGAACCGAACTCACAGGTGAGATGCTTTCCCCTCTGTCCTGACACAGGTACTGACCGTCAGTCACCATGACAGGTGGGGCAGGGAGGTTCCCAAGCAATCCTTGCACATCTGCTCCATGCAAAAAATAGTGGGAAATGCCATGCAGGAGGCCAGGAGGAGACTCCAGGAGATAGCCCTGCTCTCGGGGATGGGGAGCAGGCAGTTTTGCCACCAGGAGAACGCAGAAAGCGGGTGCGAGGCGGCAGGGTGCAGTTGGGAAGGTGGTAGGACTTTGTGGGTGGTGGGTCATATTGAGGGAGGAGATGTAGCCAGGGCTGCAAGGACAGTGTGCTGCTGCCCTAAGTGGGGAGGGGTCTGGGACCTGAGATGGAGGCAGGGGAACCCATCAAGTCCAAGGGCAGGTTCCTCCCGTCCATCAGAGTGCACAGTCTCAGCGTGGAGCCCTGGCTTCTCTCATCCCTGGGCTGGTCTGTGCTCAGCCTGTGCTCCACCACAGTCCAAACCCTGGCACAGCTCTGAGGATAGTCCAGCTGCCATCAAGGTAGCTTCTGGAACTGCAGGGAAGGCTGCCCCTCTCCCAGCTCCTCCTCTCAGAAGGAGGTTAGAGGGTTTTTGTTTCCTGGCATCCACCAAACAGCATCACAGAAGATAGTCTTTACACCTTGACATCTTTGTGCTGGGGACAGAGTGAGAGTGCAGCTCCAGAAATGTGCCACTTGGACAGCTGCCTTCTTGCTTTGTGCCACCTCCATCGTATCACTCTCTAAGCAGACCATGCACCCGGTTCTTCTCTCCCTGTGGGCCAGGCATGCAGATGGCAGCACCTTGTGCTCACATGACTTGACCCTGGCGCCTGTGCCAGGCATGGTGTTGATAAATGTTGATGAAAGGAAGTCACTCAGCTGTCATCCACACTCTTGGCACACCCTGAAGGTATCCCTTGCTGATGACCAGACAACAACTAGCATTTCCCTGGGCTTTGTAGCAAAATCAAAACAACAAAATAGAAGGGCTCCATGTGTGGCTGGGTTTGTACAGCTGGTCTCAAGAGTTCTTTCTTTGGTGGTTTGCTTGTCCCCTCAGGCCAGGGTTCTAGGCATGAGCATGAGTAAGCTGACAGCCAGCTGTACCTGCCACAAGTGACCAGAAGAAGCCGGTGTCCATGGCCTTCCCAGTGTTGCTTGGCACTATGTCATGCCAAGCACTAATTTGTTCTGTTGAATCAGAGGGGTGAGCACCCTCCCCCATCTCAGGCTGCCGTGCCTTGCTGTTTTACAAAGAAGTGCAGTAACGCCCGGGGAGCTGATGGGAAGCTTGTGAGCGGCAGGTGGCCTTTATCACCCTTGGAGGTGCCGTGTGGGAGCTGGAACAGCACCCGAGTGCAGCCACACATTTCCCTCATTTCTGCTGTACATAATTTGCAATAACTGTTTCCCTGCATGCTAACTGCCTTTCTACTTTACTTACCCCTAATAGCCCAAAGCAGCTTCAAGACCGTGAACAGCAGCTCCACATTAACAACGTATGAATTAACACGTAAGTGCACACCGCCGTCAGCCGGAGGCCTCGGTGACTGGGTAGCCCATCGTGGCCAGCTCCAATTGGCCTCTCAGTGGACCAAGTGAAACCAGCTTGGATTAATGGCCCTAATTTCTGGAATGTCCCCTCTCAAGTACTGCTTCCCAACATGCCAAAACCATGAGGGAAACAGGGAAGGAAACTTCTAGAAACAGAGGCTGGGGGGATTTACCCACCTCTGGTCTTTGAGTTTGGGACAGACAGAAAAGTCAGATTGGGCAACATCTCTTCTCTGGCTCCCTTTGACTTTTTTTTTTTTTTTAACTCTTATTTTTATATAGTGATAAAAAGTACATAACAGAAAATTTACCATCTTAACTATTTTTAAGTGTACGCTTCAGTGGCATTAAGTACATTCATGTTGTTGTGCAGCCATCACCACCACCCACCTCCAGAACTTCTTCATCTTCCCAAACTGAAACTCTGTCCCAATAAACATTACTCTCGGGCCAGCCTGGTGGTGCACTGGAGAGTGCGCCGCTTGGGAGTACAGCGGCGCTCCCGCCGAGGGTTCGGATCCCATGAGGAGACTGGTTCCTGCTCACTGGCTGAGTGCGGTGCGGGCGCAACACCGAGGGTTGCGATCCCGTTGCCGGTCCCCGGTACGGGCGCGACACTGAGGGTTGCGATCCCGTTACCGGTCAGTAAAAAAGACAAAAAGGAAAAAAAAACACATTACTCTCTAGTCCCCTCCCCTAGCTCCTGGCAGCCACCACTATACTGTCCATCTCTATGATTTTGACCCCTCTGGGTCCCTCATATAGGTGGAATTATATGGTATTTGTCCTTTTGTGACTGGCTATTTCATTGGGCACAATGTCTTCATGGTTCATCCACGCTGGGGCACATGTCAGAATTCCCCTCCTTTTTAAGGCTGAATAATATTCCATCATATAGATAGACCCCATTTTGTTTACTTGCTCATCCTCCCTTCAACTTTAACCCAACCATGTTGCTTCTCCTTTGATTCCTGGCTAGGGAGGGATTTCAAGATCCAAGTGTGGGGCTAAGGGGGGATCCCATAATGAGGTTCACTTCAGTGTGGAGAACTTGGCTGGATTAGAAAGTGGAAGCGGGAGGGAGGGGAAGGAGCTAACCCTTTCTGAGACCCTGCTATGTGCGGGCATTCTTCAGGGGGCTTCTCAACACCGTCCCATTCCATCCTCCCACCTTCCTGCAGGCAGCTGACCCAGCCCCTAGGTGGCGGGGACAGGGCTCACGCCAAGCTCCTCTCTCTGCACCGTGCTACTCACTCATTCGCGCATTACCCATCGTTCCCATAGCACGTGCTGCTGAGTGCCCAGCAAGGCTTCAGGCACCTTCCCAAACGTTACCTCAGTTGAGGAGCAAGTTAAAAAGTTAAAAGACAGACAAGGTTCTAGCCATTAGGGTTCCCAAGTTAGACTTTCTCCAGATTTTCCATCACGGGTTATAAAAAACCAAAGAGGGGTGGCCCGAGCCCATATGGTTGCATCCACATCACATGTCTCCATTGACCCCTTCTCCTTCTCAGGACTCAGCAGCCACGAGTCCCTGTGTTGAGACTAACAAGCCAGGCCAGTGTTAGTCCTGGAAGCCACTTCCTATAGGTTATTTTAAGGCAGCACAGCTCCAGCGGTGCTGAGAATTGGAGAAGCTGGATCCTGACTCAGCTACATGGGCAGACCTTTGTAAACATTTATTGAAAGTTGATAGTAGAGGGACCTCGGTGGTCTGATTCACTGGAGCTCTACTGAGTTTCGAGCTTGCTGGAGTCACAGTTTGGAGGCCTGGTGTGAGCCACCATTCCCACCAACATGCAGGTGCTCAGACCCCATGCAGGCCTCAGAAAAACCAAGCTACCCACAGAGCATTATTAACCAGTGGGAGAACCTTCCAGAACGTTTTGGCTTAAGGGTCATTTACTCTTGCTGTGTCACTGAGTCTGGCCACCTGCCTTGTGTAATTCTATATACATGGGTTCCCACACCCTTTTCTTCCTAGGACATGGTTATTAAACACTCAAAGGCCTTTGGTTTACCAGTGTCTTTTCTAAATTATTTTTAAATGCCAGGGTCTTCATCCATCTGTTCTTACTTTTAAGGAGAGATTCTGGACCAAAAGTCATGTCCAGATCATGTTTCATAATCCAAATTTTTAACTTTAAAAGAGGGGGCTTCCTGCTGCCTTTTACCTGAACACAGAATAGGATGACTCTTTTTGCCTTACCATGGTGGGTGCTTAATTAATAGTCAGGAGGAGGTGGGGGGATGCTACTGGTAATGGGCGGGGAGGCATTCACAGACTTCTCCATGGATTAAAAGGCTAATTATTTCCCCTGCCTCTCCTCAGAGGGTACTGATTCCTTCCGTATGGTTTAGAGGGAACTTTCTAAGAATGGGGGGTAGTCCTGGTGCAAGCTGACCCCGGTCTCCTTTACCCTTGTAGGTTTGAAGAAGTACAGGCGCTATGAAGTGATTATGACCGCCTATAACATCATCGGCGAGAGCCCAGCCAGTGCACCCGTGGAAGTCTTTGTTGGCGAGGCCGGTAAGCTCTGAGCATCCCCCAACCCCACTGCTGACGAGGGCCACAGCAATTGGAATAGCCAGGTGCTGCTCTGTGGCCTTGTGTCTCAGATGTCTCAGGGTCCCGCCTCCTTAAACATGCTGCTGGTGAGGCTGAAATTTCCCATGTCACTAGCTGGAAAAAACTAGCTCAGCCAAGAGCTGGAATTTACTGGTGGCTTAAGTGACTGATCAAGTCTTGCTTTTGAGACCCAAAGGGTTTGTTCTGTATCTATAGCCGTCATATTTATTACAACTTTGCTCTATGAGACTGGTGTTATTAACTCAACAGGAATCTAAGTGTGTGGCAAACAGGAACCTCGGTGTCTGGAGGGTGGGTGTTTGTACTTAATCACTTGCCCATCCCTCACTGGGCTCTGGCAGTGGCCCGGTGACCAGAGCCAGTCTGCTACCCTGGGAACAACCCATTCTCTGGGTCTCAGAAAGCCATATGGATCATTGTTCCTACAGCTTTTAGATGTGATGTGGCTCCTAAGTTTAATTCAAGGGACCGTCCGTCCCTTCTGTGGAGTATCTCACAGTGAGACATGTCTAAGGTTGTGTTTTTAGATCAGACTGCACCTCCTCCTCCTCCTCCTGCATGGGTCACTGTGACTCAGTGCTGGGCTCCTGGCTGTAGTTCTAGGGTTTGTTTTATTTGTTTGTTATTGTGGTAAAATACATATAACATGAAGTTTACCATGTTAACCATTTTTAAATATTCAATTCAGTGGCTTTAAACACATTCACAATGTTGTGCCACCATCACCATCATCCACCTCCAGAACTTTCTCATCTTCCCAAACAGGAATCCCATACCTGTTCAGCAGTCCCTTCCCTTTCCCAGCCCCTGGAAACCTCTAATTCTGTCTCTGTAAGTTTGCCTGTTCTAGATGATTCATAGAAGTGGAGTCATATGATATTTGTCCTTTTGTGTCTGGCTCCTTGCACTTCACATACTATTTTGAGGTTCATCCAGGTTGCAGCATGTGTCTGAACTTCATTCCTTTTCATGGCTGAATACTAATACCATTGTATGGATTTATTACATACATTTTTCCGTTCATCTGTCGATGGCCAGTTGGGTTGCTTCCACCTTTCGGGTTTGTGAATAATGCTGCTATGAACATGGATGTACCAGGTGTTTTTCAGTAGTTTTGAGTTAAGACTGAGCCTGAGTGGGGAGGGGGCAGCTGCAGAGGCTGCCCTAGGTGGGCCTGGTCCCTGTGTGTGTGCTCATCAACTGTAACCCCTGAAGACAACAGAGCCCAGATCCTGAGTGACCACGAGAAGGTCATACCTGACCAGGAACAACTGGGCTTTACATGAGCAAGAAAATTGCTTAGTGTCTGAGGTGCGGCGATGCAACTAGCGTTTCTCTCATGCAGTGAGCAGACGAGAGGCGAGGCGCCCAGAATCACAAGCACTTCCACAAAGTGCCTTTGACGTCCTCCCTCATTTGGAATGCTGTCCTCATTTTATTTTCACAGATGAATTCATCGCACGCCAGCCCCCCATGAGTTCTTTCTTGCCCTCAGTGCCCAGCCCCACCTGCAGCCAACCTTCTGTATCCTCAGGCACAGATTCTCTGCCTGGGGGTCCTCCGTATCTGACCCTGTGGGCTTGGATGAGAAATTTTCCAGGCCAGTCTGTGTGGCCAGAGAAGCATCTGTGTTGTCATCCCCAGTGCTACTGGTGAGAAAATCAAGGCTCAGAGAAGTCACGTCACTTACTCAAGTTTACAGAGAAGGCAGAGTCCAGCCGACCCAAGCCCAGGTCTCCTGCTTTCTCACCTGTGGATGGGCCAGCCCTTTCATCTTCTATCAGGGGCCCTTCCTAAAGTCTCGTTGTTTCAGTTTCCTCCCTCCCTTTCTTGGGGGAGGAGTCCTACCATGTCATTTCCATACATGTCTCTCCTTGCTCTGATTAGTTTGGAGTCCCAAGCAGTCACTTGGGACAGACAAGTGGCCCTGCATTCAGTTCTGTCTGCTCCTCCCAGCCCAGTCAGATGTGACATGGCTCTCCCAGTGTAAGCCGTGCAGCCCTGCAGTGTAAGCCTTTTTCGCTGTTCTTCAGTCTCAGCACACTTCTCTATCCTCTGTTTACACTGGAGAGAATTTTCTGGAAGAGGAAAGCCAGTTGTCATTCCAGCATTGCTGCTAGTGGGTCATCACCATTCCAGTCTCTCACAGCCCAAGTACCCCCTTGTAATAGTTTTATTCTGAGGATGACAGGTACTGCTAACACATTCACTTATAACAAATAAGCCTTCAGAAAGTAAAATTAAATTGGACCAATTTCTGTTCAGTTGGCTAGATGTTTAGAGCATCACAAACTAGTTAGCTTGAAATGCTCATAGACTTTTATGAACACTGAGAATTAGCCAAGGTTTCATAAGTAAACTTGCAAGTCTGAGTGTTGGCTCTGCCCTTTGTAGGCTGTGTGATCATGGGCAAGTCACTTCACCACTCTGTGCTCCAGCCTTGAGGCATCGTGGTGCAGTGGGGAAATCTGAGTTAGAGTGAGGGGGTTCAGGTTCTCATTCCAACTCTGCCACTAACTTGTCTGTCCTGCTCACAAGATGAATGTCCGGAGGTACTTGGCCCAGGGTTGGCACCGAGTCAGTATTTGGTAAATGCGTAAAGGAAACCCTGGGTGGGTCACTTGCTTTGACCTCATCTATAAAATGATGTGATAGTTAAAGCTGATGGTCTCTTCATCCCCTCTAGTCCCAATGTGGAATATTTAAATCTGTTAAACCTCAGAGAGAAAGGGTAATTTTTAGGAGATTTTTCATTAAGATTGATTTCCAAGTCCGGGCATTACAAATTGGTAAAAATAATACATTGGTAAGGACTCCAGTCTGCAGCAGGTAAAAACCCAATCCAAACAAGCTAAAGCTGAAGTAATCACTTAGTAACTCCTGTGCAGTGAAGTTGAGGAGCCTAGTACAGCTTCAGGCGTGGCTGGATCCAGTGCCCTAACAAGCTGCTCCCATGCTTCCTCTTGGTTCCTCTTTCCTCTCAGTTGGCTCTTTTGTTGGCCAGGCTCTTTATCAAGGTGGCCCTGCAGCTCCAGGCAGCAGAGAGCTTCCCTTTTTCTGCAGTGTCTGCCATGGAAATTCACTGGTTCTCATCAGCCTGCCTTTAGTCACACATCCATCCCCAAACCAGTTGCTATGGCCATTGGCCCGAGGTCCCCAAAGCCAGGGGATGATGTCATTTCTACCTTGACTGTGTGGACCAAATGTGAAGTGGGGAGGATGCTCAGAGGAGAACTGGATTCTGCTGCTGGAAGAAGGGGAGATGGGCGTTTACTGTAGCTGTGTGCCGTAGCACCAGTGGGCAGTTTGCCTAAGTGGCCAGAACTTTTTCTGGGTGGAAGTGCATTGTCTGTGGGGTTCTCAGCAGGACTGCTGTCCCGATGATTCCCAGTGTTATCTGCAGGCCCAGCTCCCTGCTCCACAGTGGTTTGGACATGGTGGGGGTGCAAAGAAACCCACGCCCTGGCCTTCAAGACTCGTGCTCATGGATGGGCCCCCGGCTTTCAGGATAATCCTGCACTGCTGCCCAGACCCAAGGTTGGGCTTATCAGCCCCTGCCTGTATTTCCAGACCTCTCAGGCTGTTCCCTCCTCATAAGCATATGCCATTTCACCTCTGTCGAGCTGTATCTGCCTGTGTGCCTTCCCTCCCATTCCAGCTTCCATGCCAGCCCCTTGGAGGAGTGGCTGTCTTCTCTCTCCCCAGGCAGAACTAGACATTCCCGCCTCTGTTCCAGAACACGCTGTACACATAGCTCTTTGCACCTCCCACTTGCAGACAAGTCTGTTCTCTCTGAGCTGCACAAGGGCAGGGGCCCCTTCTGATTCATCCCAATAACCCCAGTGCTTAGTGTGTTGCCTAGAACACAGCAAACGCTCTGGAAATGTTGGAAGCCAGGAGGGAGGGCAGGAAAGAAAGAAGAAGGAGAGAAAGAAGGAAGGAAGGAGAGGAAGCAAAGAGGGAGGGAGCGAGAGAAGAGAGCAAATTTAGACGAGAAGGAAGGGAGGAGGAAAGCAAGGTAGTGTAGCGCAGGTCACGGGTACCAAAGCCTAGAAGCGCAAATGACCCAGTGACACCACAGCCCAAGCAAAGCACTCTCCTTGCCAAACAAGGGCTGTGTCCTCGGCGGGAGCGACCCCAGGGCTCAGGGAAGATCCTGAAGGCAGGCCCCTGTCCAGAGGGCTCCAGCTCACCTGTTTAGCCCACTCCCATTGCCCTTGCAAAGAGGACGAGAGGGCTCTGAAAGTCTGCAGGAGCTCTGAACCCACGAGGGGTTTAAAACAAAACAAAATAATGCAAAGCAGAGCAGCACTGACCGACTCCAAACAAGCCTAAGGCTTCCTGTCCTGGTTCGTAATCCACATTGACCAAAATATGATTCAGCCCCAAATGCGCTGTGGCGACAATGAGGGCAGAGCACTTCTGCCCATGCCGATGGTGGGGTTGTAGAGGCAGACACCTGTGGCCCCCAGCCCCGCTCTCAGGAGCTGGGACATGACAAGGCCTACTATCCCAGAGCAGGGACCTACCATACCCGTGCTGGGACCCCTCGTGCACATTTGTTATCTCTGGGGTCCCCTCTAGCCAGAGTTGGTGGCAGCAAAGCCACAATGGCAGCTGCCCAAGACCAGAGCCCTACATAAAAGGGGACACTGTGTCTCCACACAGGCCATCTCCTTGGATCCACCTGTGGCCTCAGGGGCCACCCTTTGCTGCGCCCTGGGCCAGCCCGCCTCCTCCTGCCTGCTGAGAGCAGCCCCCCTCACCCTGCGGGGGCTGCCCTTCCACCGTACTCAGCCTTGACCCACTCGTCCCAGTTGCAGGACCCAGCAGCCCCCCGGGACTCCCTCTGCCCTCCTCTATTGTAGATACTCACGGTACGGGGTGAAGTTCACAATCTCTGGAGCTGGTAGACTCTTACGTAGTCCTCTTATTTGGGGAGCAGGAGGAGCCCCTGTAAAGTTGGGGTTTGAGCTCCTGAGGTGGCAGCCCTGGATCCCTCCATCATAGGGTCACGGCAAAGATTCAGCGAGACTGAGCACACGTGGGGTGCCTTGTGCAGAGCCTGGCCCAGTGACGCCCAGACAGCTGTTAGCGGGTTCCCTTCCCCCCTTCCTATCTACTTGAACGTCGAGGGTGGGGCAACATGTGCACTTCCTGCCTATGTCTGCTTCCCCTCTGGGTCTCAGGCCCAGTTTTAGGGGCAGAATGGGCTCCACCTCCAAATTCAAACCATTCCATCTGTAGAGCTGAGATGATCATGGCCACAAGAGGAAATCCAGTGTAAACCTGAGCAGCTCTGGCCAGGCAGATCCATGGCAGCCAGGAGCAGCATCAGCCCCGAAAACAACTGAGTCAGCCCAGTGCGGCGCCTGGGCCTAAGCTCTTGCCAGACATAGCTGAGGTTGGGAGACTTCTCCTGGGCCTGAGACCATGTACATGGGTTTTCAACACACAGTGCCCTAGAGGGTGACGTGACACCCTGGTAAGCCCAGGAAAGTGTCAATTCTGTAGCACAGATGTGCCACTGGGTGCATTTATTGGGCCTCATGCTAGTACTGGACGCACAGGAAGAGAAGAGTGCTCAGGCCAGCGGCCGTGGGTGCCCAGGGAGGGGGAGAGCTTGTAAGGGCACAGGGCTTGGGCCTCACGAGACAGGCAGCTTGCTCCAAGGAGCTTCAGTGTGGAGGAAACACAGGTCAGTCACTGCCATGGAGTGTTGTCATTGTGCAGATTCCCACATGGGGACTCAGTAACAAATCAAATCAAAATCTTCCAATGGCTAACAACATGAAATTTGGACATAATCCCATCTCCCAAGGGCTTAGCCTGTTGTGGACAAGGAACACTGAGGAGGTTAGGTCTTGTTCCCTCAGAACAGTCCTGCAAGGGAAATGGCATCAGCCCCGATTCTCACGTGAGCATTAGAAGCTTCAAGAGGGGTCCGATGGCCCACGACCACCTCCTGGCCTAGATGGCCCTCACTGCAGAAGCTCACAGCCTGACCATGGTGTAGCTGGCCTGGAAAAGACTACAGAGATGTGAGCAGCCCCCTGCAGCCTCAGGAGCTGCCCAGGTTAGCATAGAAAGGCGAGTGAGGAAAGCCATGCTGCCTGGGGGCACCCAGTGATCTTTGGGCAGTTTATTGCTCTGGGCCTCTGTTTTCTCATCTGTCAAATGGGAATGGTCCCTATGCCCAAGACACCATTATGGGGGAAATAAAACTGAGGCCACTCCAGAAGCTAGCTCTGCACCTCCCTCCTCCTGCTGGGGACAGGCAGATGAAAAGTGAGGCCCCTATGGTGCTTGGCATAGGGTGACTGCTCTGAGTTGTGCAGATGATTTACTGGCAGCAGCTCACAAGGGGCTGAGTTCAAATCTTCTACCAACCTTTGAAAGTCCCTTTGCATCCTATTTTCAACAGCTTTAGCTCTGAAGGGCCTAGCACTTTTTGTCCCCTGCCTGGCTATAGGCTTTCTACAGCTGGGGTAGTGGAGAGGGCCTTAGCACATAGCCTGGAACATAGTGAACCTTTAACAAATCTGAGCAATTCCTCTTTTCCTCTCCTGTCCCCCCGCCCCCACCACCACTTGGTGGTTCTGTAGGCCAGACCTTACGGGTGACAGCCAGAGCTTGCTCTTGTCATGCTCTTCAGCACCTGGTGCCCCACTCAGAGCTTGCTGGCCACCCCCAGTCTACCATTTTTCCTGACCCTGGCTGCTGTATGCGTTCCTTTCCTCCAGTGAGCACCTTCAGCCCCATCCAGCTGAACATACGTGAATGTAACTGATGTGCTTCCAGCGCGGAGGCTCTAAGTGAAGCGTGCAGCTGCTCCAGCTTCCCGGGGAGACTAGACATCCCCCCACCCCCAAGCCCTAAATGTGCTGAGTGTGCCCGTTCTCTCTGCCTAGCTGATCCAGGAGATGCTTCAGAATCTCCTCAGCCCCTGCAGGCAGTGCAAGGCATGGCCCTTCCATGGAGAGAGAAGACGCCTCTCCCAGCCTCTCTCCATGGGCTTTCTCCAGATCTTGGCCTTTTGGTCTGAGTCTGGCAATGGCAAATGCAGGCCAGATCTGGGATTGCCACCCTGGTGTCTGAGTCTCTTCCTGGGGAATGGGAGTAGTGGGGGCCTCCAGCAATTCTACATAGGAGGGGTTTAGGAGTCATGACCTGATTCAAAGTGGGGTTTGGGTCCTGTCTTCACACCGTGTTTGTAACCTGAGTTGTGTGTGCATATGGTGCATTGTGTGCCTGTGTTCGGGGACTGTGGCAGAGGGCAGGAGGGGTTCGCTGCTACTTGAGGAATGGGGGCCAAGGCCAGGTGACACCTCCCGTGGATGAGGCAAGTACTACCTGACAGGGCGGCAGAGTCAGGGACCCAGATGGCGGAAAACTTCAAAAACAACTTGTGAGGCTATTACTATTATTTTACATCATCAAATACATTTACAAAGGGTGCTGGACCCAGTACCTTGCTATTAGAAATAAAGCTACTCTGAGCACTATTACAAATCTTTTACAACTTCTTTGATACTTTCCTGAGGATAAAATGTTAGAAGCAGAATTTCTGGTTCGATGACATAAACATTTTGCACTTTTGAAAAACTTCAACAATTAACACTGTGCAGTGTATTCATCTTTCCTCCCACTTTTAGATCTTTCTTAATTTGTTAGGTGGAAAGTTGTCTCATTATTGTTTTGATGTATGGGCTTTTAAATTACTAATCTGTGATTGAATGCCTATGATCTTTCATGGGGGCCTGTTAGAAGGTAAACTGAGACAAAATAAAATTTGAAAGAGTTTATTTGAACCAACAGTGATTCATAAACTGGGCAGCACCAAATTGAAGGTGGTTTCGGGCTCCACTGAGGGAACTTGCGTGTAAAGTTTTTACAGTGTGAATGTGGAAGCCAGGCAAAGAAAATAACTGGTGACAATGATGTTGTTGCCTTATTTGGTCTATTCATTTGGAAAGTCCCTAAGTGTTTAACTATAAATTCGTTGGTGGTTTCTGATTGGTTGAACTCACATTTTATTTTTCTTTAATATAGGCATTTACAAGAAATAGCCCAAGTTAAGTTTTGTTTATTTTCACATGTATAGCAAGATCAAGGTTATCTCCATGGCTTAACTGGCTGTGTCTGCTCAGGAGATTCTCAAGTCTGGTCTCCATTTTACTTTAAGAGGTCTTAGCGTTGTGGGTTGATTTTTAAGAGCTCCTTATATATTAGGGATATCAAGTTTGATCATGTTTGTGGCAAGTAGTTTTCTATTTATGTTGTTTGTTATTAATTTTATTGTGTTTAAATCGTTGTGTGGTCAGATCTCCAGATCTGCTGCCATTCAGAAACCTGGCAGATATTCGCCCAAATTTTCCTCTGAATTTTTATGGTTTCACTTTTTCCATTAAAATCTTTAATCCAGCTGGAATTTATTTTGGTTCCTGGCATAAAGTGAGCTTCTAAATAGATTATTTCTAGAGAACCCCTTCGCCCTCCCCCAAAAAGCACCATCTATTAAGTGATTATTTCTTTGTGATGTATCTTAATCGTGTTTTAAATTCTTACATATAGTCAAGTCTGTCTGAGGGCTTTTTCTTAGCTATAGACATCTTTATTATCGCCCTGGTCTCACCAAGCCTTCCATTTATATCACTTTATTACACATTTCTCATTTTTGGTAGAAATTGCCTTATTCTTTTTTTGTTTTTCAAAATTTCTCAGCTGTTTTATGAACATTACAATCATTTTGGCAAATTCTCAAAAAAGCAAATTCTACTGGGATTTTGATAGAAGGCTTATTAAATTATAAACTGATTTAGAAATTCCCGATGTCTTCATTCTGTTCGCACTTCCTGTCCAGGAATTGGCCTGTCTCTCCTCTGCATCTTGCAGTGGGGCTGGCAGCGCTCTCGGTACAAGTCCTGCCGTTGCTCATGGAGTCTTTCCTGGCACTTTTATTGCAGTCGTTGCTGTGAACCCAGATATTGTAATGATTTGTCCCTGCTCTGCTCACAGCTGATTGCAGCCTGAGGCTGACGCTTGCCTAGCTATTGAGCACATTAACTATTAGTCCAGCAAAAAAAGCAACTTTATTGGTGCTCTAAAAAAGGGAGCCAGGGGCCGGCCTGGTGGCGCACTCGGTAGCGCGGCGCTTGGGAGTGTGGCGGCGCTCCCGCCGAGGGTTCGGATCCCATATAGAGACCGGTCTGCTCACTGGTTGAGGGCGGTACGGGCGCGACACCGAGGGTTGCGATCCCGTTGCCGGTCGTGGTATGGGAGCAACACTGAGGGTTGCGATCCCGTTACCGGTCACGAAAAAAAAAAAAAAGGGAGCCAGGACTTTCCTTGTTCCTACATCCAGTGGGGAGTGGCTTCCAAGTTCAGGCCAGCAGCCGAACATCCAGAACTTTGGTCTTTAGCTCTACAACTTTTACCAAAGAGAGAAAACAGACACATAAATTCCGTGTTTATACTCATTCAATTGCTCTAGGCGGTATTTGGGTTGCCTTTGGTGTACACATTGCTTTGGAAGACAGAAAAGTATCTTGAAACTGTTGCTTTGCTGTTTTTTTAAAGAACAAAAAACAATGTAGAATGTGGGCTCTACCTTTCTTATAAGTACTCCAAGTTTTTAATTACTGTTGGTTGGAATGAGAGAAAAATAACAAAGCTTCTAGCTGTTTTAGCTCCCCCTAGTGATAAATAAAGCCAGTCCTAGGGCCTATTAAGTGAAATTAAAAGGATTCAGAGCTGTGCCAGTTTGAAAACATGTGTTTATAATGAAGAGTGAATGGCACTTGTTTACAGGGTAATTAATGTAGTTATCCTGCACTTCATAGGGTTGTGATTTCTCATCATCGCCATTCATCGGGGTCCGCAGGTAATTATTAAGGGAACACACAGTAATGACGTTATGCAAACCACAGGCAGTTCCTGTTGTTTCAGTCACCACAGTCGGGGACTGCTGATGCCAGTAAGCAGTGCTGTGTGCAGGTCGAACATGGCATCACATCTAAGCTCTCACGAACAACCAAAGGAACATCTACCAAGAGCCCACTACATGCTGGGCACAAACTGTCACAGTCACCCAGGCGGGAGTTTCACAGATGAGCCGCTGACCCTCAGACAGGTGATGAGTCACCCTTCATGAGACTGGAAGATGCAGAGAGCTTCTTGGGCTCCTTCTCATCCTCTGGGCTAAAGCTTGTGTTTTTTGCTCCCTTAATGCACAAACACATCCACAAAGCCATTGCCAAGGCGTTCAGATGAGATTATCTGGGATTCAAGTGCTCCCTGCCATGAGGCATCCTCCAGAGTGACCGTACCCAACCTAGAGCAGGCTGTGCACAGTGTTGAGTGAGTGGGAAGTTTGCTCACCCACCACCATGCCAGGGAGAATTTTGAGATATCATTGGGGCCCTTTGCTGCTTCCTTCATGCTGTCTCCAGCAAACATTATCCCAGGCACCCTCTTGATGAGAACCACATGGGGAATGAGGCAAGGAGCCAGGCAGCCCTGTGGATTGAAAAGCATCCTTAAAGCACAGTGGGGGTGGGGGTGCAAACAGGAAGGGTTGGGGAAGGACTATAAAGGATAGGGTAACAGGAGCAGGTGCTCAGAGAACTCAGGGTGCCCTTGGAACCAGGCTCTCATTCACAGGGGCAGACACGGGCATAGAGAGACGGTGGCTCTGACACTAGCTTCATTAATGCAGGGTTGGAGGGAGGGAGGGGCCATGCCCACAGGTGTGAGCTGTACCTCGCGGTCCCTCTAGCAGGCTCCTAGAGAAAGCTCTGGGGTCAGAGCTCATCTCGAGCTCATCCTCTATATTTCTGCTGGAGTGAACCTTCTTCAATGCAAATCTCATTCTATCAGAATTCTATTCTATTCTTTTCTGCTCTACCCTGCAGTGGATCCCCATTGTCTGTAGGAGAAAAATCAAATCTCCTGAGACTGGCCCATGGGACCCTTCCAGTCCTGCTCCAGGTCTGCCTACATTCCAGTCACAATAAGCATCATCCTGGTCCCTCAGACCGGGATGTCCTTTCCATGCTTCATGCGCTGCTCCGTTGGCCTGGTTGACCGCCCTTCCTGGCAGACACAGGTGTCCAGGAAATGTTGGTGTAGAAAAGATATTATTAATAACTTATTTTCATAAATGTAGGAAGGTTATGGAGAGTATTCTAATGCCTAATGCTCTGTTTGGAAAGGATCCTAAACATCACACAATCCTGAGTTGAAGTCCTCAGCGAGATTCTCAGGGAACCCTGTGGTTTGCCACACTGGCAGTCACTTGCGACTTCTGTTGAGCACCCACTTGCTCAGCAACTTGCTGGGCACCTGAAGAGAGCGAGAAACCCCCATGGCCCTGCCATGAGGAGCTCCCACTCTGAGGGGAGGTGGGATTGCCTGGCATGGGCCTTTCCAGGGTCGAGCCTTCAAGGGTTCGGGGAGTTCGTGTTCCAGAGCTCAGTGTGGCCTAGAGTGGGGGCTGAAGCTGAACTTTGCAAAATGTGTAGAAACTGAGCTATCCATCCATACGGAGGAAGGAAGCATCCTCTCCACATATGTGACAAGACAGCCAGCTTCCCAGGGCCCAGGGCCCCGCGTCCTATAGGGAGATGGCGTTCACACCAGCCCACTGGGTTACTGGGAGCATCAAATGGAGCAGGGGATTGAAATTGCTTTGACCACAGTACCACACCCCAACCCCAGGTCTCTCCCTAAACACTGGCCTCTCTCCTGCCTCCTCTTCCCAGCCAAACTCTTCCTGAAAGAACTATCCTCTTTCTGCTTGTTTTCCTGTTGTTTAACTTCTAATTAGGGAAATAATCAAACATAGACAGAAGTAGACAGACTAGTATAAAGAGCCTTCACACATTCACCACCCATCTCAACCGTAACTCACCAGTCTTGTGCCATGTATACATCCACCAGCATGATTTTGAACTAGTTCTCAGATATATCCTTTTCAAAAACATCCTCCCATTTTATTCAAAAATACTTTCAGTATATATCCCTATAAGAACTGTTGAAAATATAATATATAATCATAAAGTCATTATCACACCTAGAAAAATTGGTAATAGTCCCTTACTATATTCAAATATCCAGTCAGCATTCAAATTCTCATGGAAGGATCTACTCCTACAATCTTTGGTTCTCTCCTTTACTTCCAGACTTGTCAGCTTCGGCCCCTTAAGTCACTGAAACTGCATTGCCAAGAGGTCAGCTTCTCATTACAAAGTCTGGTGGGTGTTCCTCATCCCTCGCCTTGACTCCGTCTTTGACTCTGAGGCTGCCTCCTGCCTGGTGTCCAGAGCACCCACTCCCTGGCTCTCAGGCTCCCTCCCTGGCTGCTCCAGCTCAGCCTCTGCCTCTCTTTGGGGTTGGTTACTCAGGGCTTGGTCCTTAGCTCTCTCCTTTCCCCACGCTACCACCACATGTTCCTCAAACCCAACTTGTCCGAAACCGAATTTCTTTGTAGTAGTTAAGAGGACAGACTTAGAGGCCAGACCACTCAGGTTTGACTCCTGGCTCTGCTCCCATGACCTTGTGGAAATTATTCAGCCTCCCTGGGGCTCAGTTTCCTCCTCTGCAGGGCTGTCGTGAGGATCAAATACATTGATGTAGAGAAAGCCCTTGGGGAAGTGTCTGCCTGGAGCCCTGTATGAGGTAAGCCATCAGTGTTCCTTCTCTGTCCCTCGATGATGGGAGCAACAATGACACACAGTGCCCGCTCCTCCTCCCTGTGCCCTGATAATGACACCTCCATCCACTACCCCAAAACCTAAGACAGACAGAAACCTGAGTGTCAGCCTTGATTCCTCCTGCCCCTGGAGTCCCTGGTGACCATGACTAGTTGATTCCAGGTCCTCACCGTCAGATCCACTGTTGTCACTTTCCTCCCTGGCCATGGCCCCCACCCTTACTCAGGCTGCCATCTGTAGCCTGTGTCCTGCAGAAGCTCCTCTGGGCTGGGTCCTCACACCAGTCCACTCCCTAGCTAGCGCCAAAGCTGTCGTTCTCAAGCACAGCTTTGACTGCATCACTTTTCTCTTTGAAAACCTTTCTGGGAAGCCTCTGATCTCTAAAGCCGTTCGGTCCCCTGGATGTGCTGGACTTCTCTCTCTAGGCCTTTGAATATGCTTCCCTTTACCTGAGCTTCTGTTCCTCCACCCCCACCTAACTCTTCCCTTCACTCTTTAAGTCTCAGCCTAGATGCATCCTTTCCTGGGGAGCCCTCCTTGGCACCCAGGCATGGTGGGGAGTCCCTCTGCATGCTCCTTCAGCCCTCTGTGCTTATCCCTAGCATGCAGCTAACCCTGAAGGGTCAAAATTGCCTGTTGACCTGCCTGTGTCCTGTACTAGATTGTATGCTGCGTGAGGACAAATGCCCCTGAGGGCCATCCCCAGGCTCATGGGTCTTCCCTGTGATCCAGTGCCTCATGCAGTTCCTGGCAAAGAAGTGTTCGGACAATCTATCAAATGGATTGTTCACTGTCAGCGAACAAGGGCTACCTCCCTCCGTCCCTCCCCTGGCTAGTCCAGGACAAGGCCAGAAACACTGAGGCCCCAACTAGGACATTCAGGCTCCAGAACAGGATGGTCTGGGCTTGAATTCCAGCCTCACTTCTTGCTGAGCACACTAATTATCTTCTTATTACTCAGAAGTAATGGTAAGGGCCTCACAGGTCGCTGTAAGGGTTGCACAAGTAAACATCGGGTCTTCTCAGGGGTCAGAGCAGGGAGGAGACAGCAGCCCCTCTCAGGGTGGCCCAGGCTACCTCAACCCAGCTCACCCTGGCCAGGTGGCACTTTTCCCTCATTAAGAGTTCTCTGGAAACATTCCCCTGAAAGGAGAAAAATGCTTGGTGGCCAGCCGCACCTGACTTGTGGGAGGCTATAACCCCACTCCACACCTTCCCCAGTGGTGCAGGGGGTGCAGGGTGCCGGAATGCTGGCCTAGGACACGCTTTCTGTTTAGACTGAAACCCTTAATTTGTTTGTCCCTCGGTTCTTTGTTGGTCTGGCCTGATTTCCCCCAGCCTCATTAGCACATGGATCTTTTGAAGGATGTTCCTTTACCCCTGGAGGCACCACTGGAGAGCACCAGAGATCAGTGTAGCAGCTCTTCGCACTTGGACGTGGGAGGAGTGTAAGAATTGGAGGGAGACCCTTCAACCCCTGCTTGCAATGTCCATCATAGACAACAGACTTGCCACATCCAAGCAGATGCAGGGTTTAAAGGTCATGTTTTACAGGTGAGAAAAACCAAAGCACAGAAGCTTCTAGAGGGTTCTCCAGGAATGCTTAGCTGATCAGTGGTACCAGGATGCACAGGTGTGACTACTTCATCTGAGGCAGCTATTTTTCTCTTAGAATATAAGACCCTCTGGAATCAGAATCAGAACTGAAAGATAGGATTTCAACATGTGGGAACTCAGTGAGTTAAGCCAACCTGCACCCTGCTTCCAGCCTCGCTTTCTCCCCGGGGCCTCTCACATCACTCACAGTGCCTGCAGTTGTCACAGAAGCTACACCTGCAGCTTGTAGCCCAAGTTCATTCACAAACATCTCTCACTTGACCCTCTAAAGGGTCCTGCGGTGGCCAGAGCCTGCCTGGCTGTTCCCATTGCACACTTGGCAGCTCTGGGATAGAATGATAGGGACAAGGTCACAAGGGTCAAGCCCTCCCTCTCCATCCCAGCCTACTCCACTTCTTTCCCTCACTACCTTAGAGCAAGATCTGCAAACTTGGCCCAGGGACCAAATCCAGGCCATTGCCTGTGTTGGTAAACACGGTTTTACTGGAACACAGCCACACCATGCATTTACATATCATGTCTGTTTTTGTCGTAGAAAGGCAGAGTCGAGTAGTTGCAATGAAGGCCTATGTCCCTCAAAGCCTAAAATACTATGTGGGACTTCACAGAAAAAGTCTCCCAACTGCCACCCTAGGGGAACAGCTCAGACCTCAAAGTCAGACAGATCCAAATTCAAATCTAGCCCGTTCTGGGGCATGTGACTTAACCCCTCCAAGTATCAGTTTTCTAAGTTGTAAAATGAGAATAAGATATTTCTCCAACAGCTTGAGTTTTGTGAATACAAACTGCATATAATGCAATTGATTAATTAGGGACTGTGTATTGCATTATATGGAGCACCACTAATTATAATACAACTATGGTCTGTCAGGACCTGGGTCTTGCTCTGATGGGAAACTCACTCCATAGGCCAGGAGGAAAAAAACAGTTGCAAGCAGCAGAGCTACTTTGTCTGAGTGGCTTTTAACTTTGCTCACCACAGCAGTGGTGATAGCAGTGATTGAGCTGGTAAGCACATGTGAGTACTACGTGCTGATGATGGGAAAAGAAAGATCATTACTGGATTAAATCACATGCTGGATTTGTTCAGCAGTATTGAGGGTTCAGAGCTAACCTTTAAAGCTGAAGTATCTGTAAGAAAAATATGTTTGTTATTATGAGTCTGAAACTCTCTGGCATCAACCTCCTTTTTATATTGAAACAGTTTTTAAAACACAATTTTTAAAACCACTCAGTTTCTTAGAATTGCAGCTACCCTATCATTGCAGATCAGACTAATGCTTACCTCCGAGTCCATGGACAGTACAGTCCATGGCCACACCTGTGTTGCTGTCTGTTCCCTTAGCTAGAGTACCCTGCCCTTTTCTCCACATGCATCCACACCCTCCATCAGAACTCAGAGCTCTCATGAACTCACCCTTGTCTGTGTCCTTAGATTTCCTCTGTGTCCTTGCAGTGCATGCCCAGAGCTGGATCTGGGCTGTGCGTGAACACGTGTTGACTCTGACAGTGGGTTATCACTTGAACACCCGTGCCATGAAATCCAGCATTTATGACGGGCTGCATCAAAGTCCAGCCAGCCTCTGAGGGGACCCAGACGGTGGTGGGCGGGATTCCGTTCCTCACAGGCTGTGGGAGTAAGGCCTCAGCTCCCCACAAGGTGTTGGCCAGAGGCCTCCCTCAGTTCCTTGTCATGAGGGCCTTTCCGCAGAGCATCTCACAGCATGCTGTCCGGTTTGTTAGAGGGAGCTAGTGAGAGGGCAGGAGAGAGTGCCAGCAGTACAGAAGGCACAGGCTCTTGTAGCCGAACCACAGCCATGTTCTGCTCTTTAGAAGCAGGTCACGTGTCCAGCCCATATTCAAGGGGAGTGAGTACCAGGAGGTGGAGATCACTGAGCCATGTCAGAAGTTGCCTACAAGGGGAGACAGGTATTTAAACCAGTCCACACTCTGGGATAATTACTTAGAGTCTCCAAAGGGGTGTAGGTCATATGGGTCCAGTACCCCGTCCTCACCCCACCTCCTCCTAGACAGTGAGGAGACCACAGAGGGCGACACTTCTTCAGGGCCATGAGCTCATAGCAAGATATCTTTTACCAACTCTCCGTGTGGAGCACCTGCCTGCCAGGTCCTGGGCTCTGCTCTCACATGCATCATTTCATTTCATTTCATCTCAAAAATCCTGTAAGTTTGGTATTTTCCCCTGTTTTACCAAAGATGAGACTGAGGCTCAGAAAGATTGAGCAATGTGCCCAGAGTCACATGGGTCTAATCCAGGTCTTAAAACTTAGAGCCTAGGGCTTTTCCCATGACCATCTCTTTACAGTGTCTATAGCCTGGAGTACACATCATTGATTTTTTTTTAATACAGTTTTGTGACTGGTTTGCTGATTTTTTTCTTGTGGACCTTCCTTAGAGTTGTTTTGTTTCTGGCTCAGCAGAAGAGGTGGTAAGAGCAAAGTCCAGGGGATTTGGAGCTCAGAGGAAAGGACAGGCATCAGGAGGAGATGTGGCTGGTCTGAGGAGACTGTTCCAGGAAATGGGGGCTTGGGTCTCCCTACTATCCCACAAGAACTCTACTTGGAGGTGGGGCTCAGATCCAGGCTGCCTGGGTTTGAATATGGGTCTAAATATGTGTCTGAATCCATGTACTTGGTAGGTGTGTGATCTTGGGCAAACTACTTAATCTCTCTGGGCCTTAGTTTTCTCATCTCTGTAATGGTGGCAGCGAATAGTATCCACCTCATGAGGTTATGAGGATTAAACGAGCCAGACAAAGTACCTGGAAGAGTTACCTGGCTTGTAGAAAGCACTCCGCATATCATCACCAGCACTGTTGTGCACATCTCACTAATGAATCCTTGCAATTCCAGTAGCCAGCAAGCTAGATATCACCACCACCTACTTTTGACTTCAAAAGTCCTGGAGATTTCTGAAGAGATGAGGACTTTAGTTTGAGAGAAGGGTGATCTATGTCCCTCATGTTCATTGTGGATTTACAAAACTTTATATTCTCACTTTGAATGGTCTGTTATAAGCTTTTTAAATACTGTATAATATCAACCAAAACCCTCATTTACAGACCTGAAGTTCCTGAAGGGCAGGGCTAATGGCTGCTTGGCCATCTGAGGTGAGCTGGGCACTGGATGTCCTGTTCAGTGATGGCAGCGGTTCATACACCTTTGTTCTTGGGGATTGTGCAGGTGCCAGACTCAAGCCTTTGTGTTTCCTGGCTCACCTGCTGAAACAGTGCTCCTTCCTACTTTTCAGCACTCCTGCATTGAGTCATTGCTCTCTGTCTCCAATTTTGACTTGTCCGCAACTAAGTTGAGGCAGTATTACCCATTTAAACCTCTTTTATGTATCAAGAAGGCCCCAGAGGCTAAATAATTACCGAGACCTGGAGTATGTCTCCAGATATCCCTGCTTGGGGAACAGATGTGTTGGCAGTTTGCTGAGAAGGCAAATTAGATCAGAGAATTCTATTTCCTATTTACTTCAACAGGAAATCAGAAAGAGTATTTGACCAGGAAAATGCTGATGTAATTAAAGCAAACTGTATAATTTTTAAAAAATCATATGAAGAAATACTTATTTAATTATACAGATGGTCCCACACTTACGACGGTTCCACTTACAGTTTTTCAACTTTACAATGTGTGATATGCATTCAGTAGAAACTGTACTTCGAGTGTTGAATTTTGATTCAAAATTCTTTGTAATAACCTTATTATAAAATAGGCTTGTTTCAGATGATGTTGCCCAACCGTAGGCTAAAGTAAGTGTTCTGAGCACATTTGAGGTAGGCTAGGCTAAGCTCTGATGTTAGGTAGGTCAGGTGTGTTAAATGCATTTCAACTTACAATATTTTCAACTTACAATGGATTTATCAGGGAGTAACCCTACCATAAGTTGAGGAGCATCTGTATTAAAGCATTAACAATGATTTCCAAATTATGAGTTAAAAACTTGCCCTACCCAAATAATAAATCACTGGGTTACAAAAACCAAGAGTAGAAACCTAGTATGGTCTATCGTG